>NW_027016981.1:300000-458803 GCF_036013445.1 Caloenas nicobarica
CCCGACAGAGCCCGACAGGGCCCGACAGAGCCCGACAGGGCCCAGTAGAGCCCGACAGGGCCCGACAGGGCCCGACAGAGCCCGACAGAGCCCGACAGGGCCCAGTAGAGCCCGACAGAGCCCGACAGGGCCCGACAGGGAACAGTAGAGCCCAGTAGAGCCCGACAGAGCCCGACAGAGCCCGACAGAGCCCGACAGGGCCCGACAGAGCCCGACAGAGCCCGACAGAACCTGACAGAGCCCGACAGAGCCCAGTAGAGCCCGACAGAGCCCGACAGAGCCCAGTAGAGCCCGACAGAGCCCGACAGAGCCCGACAGAGCCCGACAGGGCCCGACAGGGCCCGACAGAGCCCGACAGAGCCCGAGAGGGCCCGACAGAGCCCGAAAGGGCCCGACAGGGAACAGTAGAGCCCAGTAGAGCCCGACAGAGCCCGACAGAGCCCGAGAGGGCCCGACAGAGCCCGAGAGGGCCCAGTAGAGCCCGACAGAGCCCGACAGGGCCCGACAGGGCCCGACAGGGCCCAGTAGAGCCCGACAGAGCCCGACAGAGCCCGACAGGGCCCGACAGGGCCCGACAGAGCCCGACAGAGCCCGACAGGGCCCGACAGAGCCCGACAGAGCCCGACAGGGCCCAGTAGAGCCCGACAGAGCCCGACAGAGCCCGACAAAGCCCGACAGGGCCCGACAGGGCCCAGTAGAGCCCGACAGAGCCCGACAGAGCCCGACAGAGCCCGACAGAGCCCGACAGGGCCCGACAGAGCCCAGTAGAGCCCGACAGAGCCCGACAGAGCCCGACAGAGCCCGACAGAGCCCGACAGGGCCCGACAGAGCCCGACAGGGCCCAGTAGAGCCTGACAGAGCCCGACAGGGCCCGACAGGGCCCGACAGGGCCCAGTAGAGCCCGACAGAGCCCGACAGAGCCCGACAGGGCCCGACAGAGCCCGACAGAGCCCGACAGAAACCTACAGAGCCCGACAGGGCCCAGTAGAGCCCGACAGGGCCCGACAGGGCCCGACAGAGCCCGACAGAGCCCGACAGGGCCCAGTAGAGCCCGACAGAGCCCGACAGGGCCCGACAGGGAACAGTAGAGCCCAGTAGAGCCCGACAGAGCCCGACAGAGCCCGACAGAGCCCGACAGGGCCCGACAGAGCCCGACAGAGCCCGACAGAACCTGACAGAGCCCGACAGAGCCCAGTAGAGCCCGACAGAGCCCGACAGAGCCCGACAGAGCCCGACAGGGCCCGACAGGGCCCGACAGAGCCCGACAGAGCCCGAGAGGGCCCGACAGAGCCCGAAAGGGCCCGACAGGGAACAGTAGAGCCCAGTAGAGCCCGACAGAGCCCGACAGAGCCCGACAGAGCCCGAGAGGGCCCGACAGAGCCCGACAGGGCCCAGTAGAGCCCGACAGAGCCCGACAGGGCCCGACAGGGCCCGACAGGGCCCAGTAGAGCCCGACAGAGCCCGACAGAGCCCGACAGGGCCCGACAGGGCCCGACAGAGCCCGACAGAGCCCGACAGGGCCCAGTAGAGCCCGACAGAGCCCGACAGAGCCCGACAAAGCCCGACAGGGCCCGACAGGGCCCAGTAGAGCCCGACAGAGCCCGACAGAGCCCGACAGGGCCCGACAGGGCCCGACAGAGCCCGACAGAGCCCAGTAGAGCCCGACAGAGCCCGACAGAGCCCGACAGAGCCCGACAGGGCCCGACAGAGCCCGACAGGGCCCGACAGAGCCCGACAGAGCCCAGTAGAGCTCGACAGAGCCCGACAGAGCCCGACAGTGCCCGACAGGGCCCGACAGGGCCCGACAGGGCCCAGTAGAGCCCGACAGAGCCCGACAGAGCCCGACAGGGCCCGACAGGGCCCGACAGAGCCCGACAGAGCCCGACAGGGCCCGACAGACCCCAATAGAGCCCGACAGAGCCCAGTAGAGCCCGACAGAGCCCGACAGGGCCCGACAGGGCGCGACAGAGCCCGACAGGGCCCAGTTTAGCCCAGTAGAGCCCGACAGAGCCCGACAGAGCCCGACAGGGCCCGACAGGGCCCGACAGAGCCCGACAGAGCCCGACAGGGCCCGACAGACCCCAATAGAGCCCGACAGAGCCCAGTAGAGCCCGACAGAGCCCGACAGGGCCCGACAGGGCCCGACAGGGCCCAGTAGAGCCCGACAGAGCCCGACAGAGCCCGACAGAGCCCGACAGGGCCCGACAGAGCCCGACAGAGCCCGACAGGGCCCAGTAGAGCCCAACAGAGCCCGACAGAGCCCGACAGAGCCCAGTAGAGCCCGACAGAGCCCGACAGAGCCCGAAACAGCCCGACAGAGCCCGACAGGGCCCGACAGATCCTGACAGAGACCGACAGGGCCCGACAGAGCCCGACAGAGCCCAACAGAGCCCGACAGAGCCCAGTAGAGCCCGACAGAGCCCGACAGAGCCCGACAGGGCCCGACAGGGCCCGACAGAGGCCGACAGGGCCCGACAGAGCCCGACAGGGCCCGACAGGGAACAGCAGAGCCCAGTAGAGCCCGACAGAGCCCGACAGAGCCCGACAGGGCCCGACAGAGCCCGACACGGCCCAGTAGAGCCTGACAGAGCCCGACAGGGCCCGACAGGGCCCGACAGGGCCCAGTAGAGCCCGACAGAGCCCGACAGGGCCCGACAGAGCCCGACAGAGCCCGACAGGGCCCAGTAGAGCCCGACAGAGCCCGACAGAGCCCGACAAAGCCCGACAGGGCCCGACAGGGCCCAGTAGAGCCCGACAGGGCCCGACAGGGCCCGACAGGGCCCGACAGAGCCCGACAGAGCCCGACAGGGCCCAGTAGAGCCCGACAGAGCCCGACAGAGCCCGACAAAGCCCGACAGGGCCCGACAGGGCCCAGTAGAGCCCGACAGAGCCCGACAGAGCCCGACAGAGCCCGACAGGGCCCGACAGAGCCCAGTAGAGCCCGACAGAGCCCGACAGAGCCCGACAGAGCCCGACAGGGCCCGACAGAGCCCGACAGGGCCCGACAGAGCCCGACAGAGCCCAGTAGAGCTCGACAGAGCCCGACAGAGCCCGACAGTGCCCGACAGGGCCCGACAGGTCCCGACAGGGCCCAGTAGAGCCCGACAGAGCCCGACAGAGCCCGACAGGGCCCGACAGGGCCCGACAGAGCCCGACAGAGCCCGACAGGGCCCGACAGACCCCAATAGAGCCCGACAGAGCCCAGTAGAGCCCGACAGAGCCCGACAGAGCCCGACAGAGCCCGACAGGGCCCGACAGGGCGCGACAGAGCCCGACAGGGCCCAGTTTAGCCCAGTAGAGCCCGACAGAGCCCGACAGAGCCCGACAGAGCCCAGTAGAGCCCGACAGAGCCCGACAGGGCCCGACAGGGCCCGACAGGGCCCAGTAGAGCCCGACAGAGCCCGACAGAGCCCGACAGAGCCCGACAGGGCCCGACAGAGCCCGACAGAGCCCGACAGGGCCCAGTAGAGCCCAACAGAGCCCGACAGAGCCCGACAGAGCCCGAAAGAGCCCGACAGAGCCCGACAGGGCCCGACAGATCCTGACAGAGACCGACAGGGCCCGACAGAGCCCGACAGAGCCCAACAGAGCCCGACAGAGCCCAGTAGAGCCCGACAGAGCCCGACAGAGCCCGACAGGGCCCGACAGGGCCCGACAGAGGCCGACAGGGCCCGACAGAGCCCGACAGGGCCCGACAGGGAACAGTAGAGCCCAGTAGAGCCCGACAGAGCCCGACAGAGCCCGACAGGGCCCGACAGAGCCCGACAGGGCCCAGTAGAGCCTGACAGAGCCCGACAGGGCCCGACAGGGCCCGACAGGGCCCAGTAGAGCCCGACAGAGCCCGACAGAGCCCGACAGGGCCCGACAGAGCCCGACAGAGCCCGACAGAAACCGACAGAGCCCGACAGGGCCCAGTAGAGCCCGACAGGGCCCGACAGGGCCCGACAGAGCCCGACAGAGCCCGACAGGGCCCAGTAGAGCCCGACAGAGCCCGACAGGGCCCGACAGGGAACAGTAGAGCCCAGTAGAGCCCGACAGAGCCCGACAGAGCCCGACAGAGCCCGACAGGGCCCGACAGAGCCCGACAGAGCCCGACAGAACCTGACAGAGCCCGACAGAGCCCAGTAGAGCCCGACAGAGCCCGACAGAGCCCGACAGAGCCCGACAGGGCCCGACAGGGCCCGACAGAGCCCGACAGAGCCCGAGAGGGCCCGACAGAGCCCGAAAGGGCCCGACAGGGAACAGTAGAGCCCAGTAGAGCCCGACAGAGCCCGACAGAGCCCGACAGAGCCCGAGAGGGCCCGACAGAGCCCGACAGGGCCCAGTAGAGCCCGACAGAGCCCGACAGGGCCCGACAGGGCCCGACAGGGCCCAGTAGAGCCCGACAGAGCCCGACAGAGCCCGACAGGGCCCGACAGGGCCCGACAGAGCCCGACAGAGCCCAACAGAGCCCGACAGGGCCCGACAGAGCCCGACAGGGCCCGACAGGGCCCGACAGGGCCCGACAGAGCCCGACAGAGCCCGACAGGGCCCGACAGAGCCCGACAGAGCCCGACAGGGCCCAGTAGAGCCCGACAGAGCCCGACAGAGCCCGACAAAGCCCGACAGGGCCCGACAGGGCCCAGTAGAGCCCGACAGAGCCCGACAGAGCCCGACAGAGCCCGACAGGGCCCGACAGAGCCCGACAGAGCCCAGTAGAGCCCGACAGAGCCCGACAGAGCCCGAAAGAGCCCGACAGGGCCCGACAGAGCCCGACAGGGCCCGACAGAGCCCGACAGAGCCCAGTAGAGCTCGACAGAGCCCGACAGAGCCCGACAGTGCCCGACAGGGCCCGACAGGGCCCGACAGGGCCCAGTAGAGCCCGACAGAGCCCGACAGAGCCCGACAGGGCCCGACAGGGCCCGACAGAGCCCGACAGAGCCCGACAGGGCCCGACAGACCCCAATAGAGCCCGACAGAGCCCAGTAGAGCCCGACAGAGCCCGACAGAGCCCGACAGAGCCCGACAGGGCCCGACAGGGCGCGACAGAGCCCGACAGGGCCCAGTTTAGCCCAGTAGAGCCCGACAGAGCCCGACAGAGCCCGACAGAGCCCAGTAGAGCCCGACAGAGCCCGACAGGGCCCGACAGGGCCCGACAGGGCCCAGTAGAGCCCGACAGAGCCCGACAGAGCCCGACAGAGCCCGACAGGGCCCGACAGAGCCCGACAGAGCCCGACAGGGCCCAGTAGAGCCCAACAGAGCCCGACAGAGCCCGACAGAGCCCAGTAGAGCCCGACAGAGCCCGACAGAGCCCGAAAGAGCCCGACAGAGCCCGACAGGGCCCGACAGATCCTGACAGAGACCGACAGGGCCCGACAGAGCCCGACAGAGCCCAACAGAGCCCGACAGAGCCCAGTAGAGCCCGACAGAGCCCGACAGAGCCCGACAGGGCCCGACAGGGCCCGACAGAGGCCGACAGGGCCCGACAGAGCCCGACAGGGCCCGACAGGGAACAGTAGAGCCCAGTAGAGCCCGACAGAGCCCGACAGAGCCCGACAGGGCCCGACAGAGCCCGACAGGGCCCAGTAGAGCCTGACAGAGCCCGACAGGGCCCGACAGGGCCCGACAGGGCCCAGTAGAGCCCGACAGAGCCCAACAGAGCCCGACAGGGCCCGACAGAAACCGACAGAGCCCGACAGGGCCCAGTAGAGCCCGACAGAGCCCGAAAGGGCCCGACAGGGAACAGTAGAGCCCAGTAGAGCCCGACAGAGCCCGACAGAGCCCGACAGAGCCCGAGAGGGCCCGACAGAGCCCGACAGGGCCCAGTAGAGCCCGACAGAGCCCGACAGGGCCCGACAGGGCCCGACAGGGCCCAGTAGAGCCCGACAGAGCCCGACAGAGCCCGACAGGTCCCGACAGGGCCCGACAGAGCCCGACAGAGCCCGACAGGGCCCAGTAGAGCCCGACAGAGCCCGACAGAGCCCGACAAAGCCCGACAGGGCCCGACAGGGCCCAGTAGAGCCCGACAGAGCCCGACAGAGCCCGACAGAGCCCGACAGGGCCCGACAGAGCCCGACAGAGCCCAGTAGAGCCCGACAGAGCCCGACAGAGCCCGACAGAGCCCGACAGGGCCCGACAGAGCCCGACAGGGCCCGACAGAGCCCGACAGAGCCCAGTAGAGCTCGACAGAGCCCGACAGAGCCCGACAGTGCCCGACAGGGCCCGACAGGGCCCGACAGGGCCCAGTAGAGCCCGACAGAGCCCGACAGAGCCCGACAGGGCCCGACAGGGCCCGACAGAGCCCGACAGAGCCCGACAGGGCCCGACAGACCCCAATAGAGCCCGACAGAGCCCAGTAGAGCCCGACAGAGCCCGACAGGGCCCGACAGGGCGCGACAGAGCCCGACAGGGCCCAGTTTAGCCCAGTAGAGCCCGACAGAGCCCGACAGAGCCCGACAGGGCCCGACAGGGCCCGACAGAGCCCGACAGAGCCCGACATTGCCCGACAGACCCCAATAGAGCCCGACAGAGCCCAGTAGAGCCCGACAGAGCCCGACAGGGCCCGACAGGGCGCGACAGAGCCCGACAGGGCCCAGTTTAGCCCAGTAGAGCCCGACAGAGCCCGACAGAGCCCGACAGAGCCCAGTAGAGCCCGACAGAGCCCGACAGGGCCCGACAGGGCCCAGTAGAGCCCGACAGAGCCCGACAGAGCCCGACAGAGCCCGACAGGGCCCGACAGAGCCCGACAGAGCCCGACAGGGCCCAGTAGAGCCCAACAGAGCCCGACAGAGCCCGACAGAGCCCAGTAGAGCCCGACAGAGCCCGACAGAGCCCGAAAGAGCCCGACAGAGCCCGACAGGGCCCGACAGATCCTGACAGAGACCGACAGGGCCCGACAGAGCCCGACAGAGCCCAACAGAGCCCGACAGAGCCCAGTAGAGCCCGACAGAGCCCGACAGAGCCCGACAGGGCCCGACAGGGCCCGACAGAGTCCGACAGAGCCCGACAGGGCCCAGTAGAGCCCGACAGAGCCCGACAGAGCCCGACAAAGCCCGACAGGGCCCGACAGGGCCCAGTAGAGCCCGACAGAGCCCGACAGAGCCCGACAGAGCCCGACAGGGCCCGACAGAGCCCAGTAGAGCCCGACAGAGCCCGACAGGGCCCGACAGAGCCCGACAGGGCCCGACAGAGCCCGACAGAGCCCAGTAGAGCTCGACAGAGCCCGACAGAGCCCGACAGTGCCCGACAGGGCCCGACAGGGCCCGACAGGGCCCAGTAGAGCCCGACAGAGCCCGACAGAGCCCGACAGGGCCCGACAGGGCCCGACAGAGCCCGACAGAGCCCGACAGGGCCCGACAGACCCCAATAGAGCCCGACAGAGCCCAGTAGAGCCCGACAGAGCCCGACAGAGCCCGACAGAGCCCGACAGGGCCCGACAGGGCGCGACAGAGCCCGACAGGGCCCAGTTTAGCCCAGTAGAGCCCGACAGAGCCCGACAGAGCCCGACAGAGCCCAGTAGAGCCCGACAGAGCCCGACAGGGTCCGACAGGGCCCGACAGGGCCCAGTAGAGCCCGACAGAGCCCGACAGAGCCCGACAGAGCCCGACAGGGCCCGACAGAGCCCGACAGAGCCCGACAGGGCCCAGTAGAGCCCAACAGAGCCCGACAGAGCCCGACAGAGCCCAGTAGAGCCCGACAGAGCCCGACAGAGCCCGAAAGAGCCCGACAGAGCCCGACAGGGCCCGACAGATCCTGACAGAGACCAACAGGGCCCGACAGAGCCCGACAGAGCCCAACAGAGCCCGACAGAGCCCAGTAGAGCCCGACAGAGCCCGACAGAGCCCGACAGGGCCCGACAGGGCCCGACAGAGGCCGACAGGGCCCGACAGAGCCCGACAGGGCCCGACAGGGAACAGTAGAGCCCAGTAGAGCCCGACAGAGCCCGACAGAGCCCGACAGGGCCCGACAGAGCCCGACAGGGCCCAGTAGAGCCTGACAGAGCCCGACAGGGCCCGACAGGGCCCGACAGGGCCCAGTAGAGCCCGACAGAGCCCGACAGAGCCCGACAGGGCCCGACAGAGCCCGACAGAGCCCGACAGAAACCGACAGAGCCCGACAGGGCCCAGTAGAGCCCGACAGGGCCCGACAGGGCCCGACAGAGCCCGACAGAGCCCGACAGGGCCCAGTAGAGCCCGACAGAGCCCGACAGGGCCCGACAGGGAACAGTAGAGCCCAGTAGAGCCCGACAGAGCCCGACAGAGCCCGACAGAGCCCGACAGGGCCCGACAGAGCCCGACAGAGCCCGACAGAACCTGACAGAGCCCGACAGAGCCCAGTAGAGCCCGACAGAGCCCGACAGAGCCCGACAGAGCCCGACAGGGCCCGACAGGGCCCGACAGAGCCCGACAGAGCCCGAGAGGGCCCGACAGAGCCCGAAAGGGCCCGACAGGGAACAGTAGAGCCCAGTAGAGCCCGACAGAGCCCGACAGAGCCCGACAGAGCCCGAGAGGGCCCGACAGAGCCCGACAGGGCCCAGTAGAGCCCGACAGAGCCCGACAGGGCCCGACAGGGCCCGACAGGGCCCAGTAGAGCCCGACAGAGCCCGACAGAGCCCGACAGGGCCCGACAGGGCCCGACAGAGCCCGACAGAGCCCAACAGAGCCCGACAGGGCCCGACAGAGCCCGACAGGGCCCGACAGGGCCCGACAGAGCCCGACAGGGCCCGACAGAGCCCGACAGAGCCCGACAGGGCCCAGTAGAGCCCGACAGAGCCCGACAGAGCCCGACAAAGCCCGACAGGGCCCGACAGGGCCCAGTAGAGCCCGACAGAGCCCGACAGAGCCCGACAGGGCCCGACAGGGCCCGACAGAGCCCGACAGAGCCCGACAGGGCCCGACAGACCCCAATAGAGCCCGACAGAGCCCAGTAGAGCCCGACAGAGCCCGACAGAGCCCGACAGAGCCCGACAGGGCCCGACAGGGCGCGACAGAGCCCGACAGGGCCCAGTTTAGCCCAGTAGAGCCCGACAGAGCCCGACAGAGCCCGACAGAGCCCAGTAGAGCCCGACAGAGCCCGACAGGGCCCGACAGGGCCCGACAGGGCCCAGTAGAGCCCGACAGGGCCCGACAGAGCCCGACAGGGCCCGACAGGGCCCGACAGGGCCCGACAGAGCCCGACAGAGCCCGACAGGGCCCGACAGAGCCCGACAGAGCCCGACAGGGCCCAGTAGAGCCCGACAGAGCCCGACAGAGCCCGACAAAGCCCGACAGGGCCCGACAGGGCCCAGTAGAGCCCGACAGAGCCCGACAGAGCCCGACAGAGCCCGACAGGGCCCGACAGAGCCCGACAGAGCCCAGTAGAGCCCGACAGAGCCCGACAGAGCCCGAAAGAGCCCGACAGGGCCCGACAGAGCCCGACAGGGCCCGACAGAGCCCGACAGAGCCCAGTAGAGCTCGACAGAGCCCGACAGAGCCCGACAGTGCCCGACAGGGCCCGACAGGGCCCGACAGGGCCCAGTAGAGCCCGACAGAGCCCGACAGAGCCCGACAGGGCCCGACAGGGCCCGACAGAGCCCGACAGAGCCCGACAGGGCCCGACAGACCCCAATAGAGCCCGACAGAGCCCAGTAGAGCCCGACAGAGCCCGACAGAGCCCGACAGAGCCCGACAGGGCCCGACAGGGCGCGACAGAGCCCGACAGGGCCCAGTTTAGCCCAGTAGAGCCCGACAGAGCCCGACAGAGCCCGACAGAGCCCAGTAGAGCCCGACAGAGCCCGACAGGGCCCGACAGGGCCCGACAGGGCCCAGTAGAGCCCGACAGAGCCCGACAGAGCCCGACAGAGCCCGACAGGGCCCGACAGACCCCAATAGAGCCCGACAGAGCCCAGTAGAGCCCGACAGAGCCCGACAGGGCCCGACAGGGCGCGACAGAGCCCGACAGGGCCCAGTTTAGCCCAGTAGAGCCCGACAGAGCCCGACAGAGCCCGACAGGGCCCGACAGGGCCCGACAGAGCCCGACAGAGCCCGACAGGGCCCGACAGACCCCAATAGAGCCCGACAGAGCCCAGTAGAGCCCGACAGAGCCCGACAGGGCCCGACAGGGCGCGACAGAGCCCGACAGGGCCCAGTTTAGCCCAGTAGAGCCCGACAGAGCCCGACAGAGCCCGACAGAGCCCAGTAGAGCCCGACAGAGCCCGACAGGGCCCGACAGGGCCCGACAGGGCCCAGTAGAGCCCGACAGAGCCCGACAGAGCCCGACAGAGCCCGACAGGGCCCGACAGAGCCCGACAGAGCCCGACAGGGCCCAGTAGAGCCCAACAGAGCCCGACAGAGCCCGACAGAGCCCAGTAGAGCCCGACAGAGCCCGACAGAGCCCGAAAGAGCCCGACAGAGCCCGACAGGGCCCGACAGATCCTGACAGAGCCCAGTAGAGCCCAGTAGAGCCCGACAGAGCCCGACAGAGCCCGACAGGGCCCGACAGGGCCCGACAGAGGCCGACAGGGCCCGACAGAGCCCGACAGGGCCCGACAGGGAACAGTAGAGCCCAGTAGAGCCCGACAGAGCCCGACAGAGCCCGACAGGGCCCGACAGAGCCCGACAGGGCCCAGTAGAGCCTGACAGAGCCCGACAGGGCCCGACAGGGCCCGACAGGGCCCAGTAGAGCCCGACAGAGCCCGACAGGGCCCGACAGAGCCCGACAGAGCCCGACAGGGCCCAGTAGAGCCCGACAGAGCCCGACAGAGCCCGACAAAGCCCGACAGGGCCCGACAGGGCCCAGTAGAGCCCGACAGGGCCCGACAGAGCCCGACAGAGCCCGACAGGGCCCGACAGAGCCCGACAGAGCCCGACAGGGCCCAGTAGAGCCCGACAGAGCCCGACAGAGCCCGACAAAGCCCGACAGGGCCCGACAGGGCCCAGTAGAGCCTGACAGAGCCCGACAGAGCCCGACAGAGCCCGACAGGGCCCGACAGAGCCCAGTAGAGCCCGACAGAGCCCGACAGAGCCCGACAGAGCCCGACAGGGCCCGACAGAGCCCGACAGGGCCCGACAGAGCCCGACAGAGCCCAGTAGAGCTCGACAGAGCCCGACAGAGCCCGACAGTGCCCGACAGGGCCCGACAGGGCCCGACAGGGCCCAGTAGAGCCCGACAGAGCCCGACAGAGCCCGACAGGGCCCGACAGGGCCCGACAGAGCCCGACAGAGCCCGACAGGGCCCGACAGACCCCAATAGAGCCCGACAGAGCCCAGTAGAGCCCGACAGAGCCCGACAGAGCCCGACAGAGCCCGACAGGGCCCGACAGGGCGCGACAGAGCCCGACAGGGCCCAGTTTAGCCCAGTAGAGCCCGACAGAGCCCGACAGAGCCCGACAGAGCCCAGTAGAGCCCGACAGAGCCCGACAGGGTCCGACAGGGCCCGACAGGGCCCAGTAGAGCCCGACAGAGCCCGACAGAGCCCGACAGAGCCCGACAGGGCCCGACAGAGCCCGACAGAGCCCGACAGGGCCCAGTAGAGCCCAACAGAGCCCGACAGAGCCCGACAGAGCCCAGTAGAGCCCGACAGAGCCCGACAGAGCCCGAAAGAGCCCGACAGAGCCCGACAGGGCCCGACAGATCCTGACAGAGACCGACAGGGCCCGACAGAGCCCGACAGAGCCCAACAGAGCCCGACAGAGCCCAGTAGAGCCCGACAGAGCCCGACAGAGCCCGACAGGGCCCGACAGGGCCCGACAGAGGCCGACAGGGCCCGACAGAGCCCGACAGGGCCCGACAGGGAACAGTAGAGCCCAGTAGAGCCCGACAGAGCCCGACAGAGCCCGACAGGGCCCGACAGAGCCCGACAGGGCCCAGTAGAGCCTGACAGAGCCCGACAGGGCCCGACAGGGCCCGACAGGGCCCAGTAGAGCCCGACAGAGCCCGACAGAGCCCGACAGGGCCCGACAGAGCCCGACAGAGCCCGACAGAAACCGACAGAGCCCGACAGGGCCCAGTAGAGCCCGACAGGGCGCGACAGGGCCCGACAGAGCCCGACAGAGCCCGACAGGGCCCAGTAGAGCCCGACAGAGCCCGACAGGGCCCGACAGGGAACAGTAGAGCCCAGTAGAGCCCGACAGAGCCCGACAGAGCCCGACAGAGCCCGACAGGGCCCGACAGAGCCCGACAGAGCCCGACAGAACCTGACAGAGCCCGACAGAGCCCAGTAGAGCCCGACAGAGCCCGACAGAGCCCGACAGAGCCCGACAGGGCCCGACAGGGCCCGACAGAGCCCGACAGAGCCCGAGAGGGCCCGACAGAGCCCGAAAGGGCCCGACAGGGAACAGTAGAGCCCAGTAGAGCCCGACAGAGCCCGACAGAGCCCGACAGAGCCCGAGAGGGCCCGACAGAGCCCGACAGGGCCCAGTAGAGCCCGACAGAGCCCGACAGGGCCCGACAGGGCCCGACAGGGCCCAGTAGAGCCCGACAGAGCCCGACAGAGCCCGACAGGGCCCGACAGGGCCCGACAGAGCCCGACAGAGCCCAACAGAGCCCGACAGGGCCCGACAGAGCCCGACAGGGCCCGACAGGGCCCGACAGGGCCCGACAGAGCCCGACAGAGCCCGACAGGGCCCGACAGAGCCCGACAGAGCCCGACAGGGCCCAGTAGAGCCCGACAGAGCCCGACAGAGCCCGACAAAGCCCGACAGGGCCCGACAGGGCCCAGTAGAGCCCGACAGAGCCCGACAGAGCCCGACAGAGCCCGACAGGGCCCGACAGAGCCCGACAGAGCCCAGTAGAGCCCGACAGAGCCCGACAGAGCCCGAAAGAGCCCGACAGGGCCCGACAGAGCCCGACAGGGCCCGACAGAGCCCGACAGAGCCCAGTAGAGCTCGACAGAGCCCGACAGAGCCCGACAGTGCCCGACAGGGCCCGACAGGGCCCGACAGGGCCCAGTAGAGCCCGACAGAGCCCGACAGAGCCCGACAGGGCCCGACAGGGCCCGACAGAGCCCGACAGAGCCCGACAGGGCCCGACAGACCCCAATAGAGCCCGACAGAGCCCAGTAGAGCCCGACAGAGCCCGACAGAGCCCGACAGAGCCCGACAGGGCCCGACAGGGCGCGACAGAGCCCGACAGGGCCCAGTTTAGCCCAGTAGAGCCCGACAGAGCCCGACAGAGCCCGACAGAGCCCAGTAGAGCCCGACAGAGCCCGACAGGGCCCGACAGGGCCCGACAGGGCCCAGTAGAGCCCGACAGAGCCCGACAGAGCCCGACAGAGCCCGACAGGGCCCGACAGAGCCCGACAGAGCCCGACAGGGCCCAGTAGAGCCCAACAGAGCCCGACAGAGCCCGACAGAGCCCAGTAGAGCCCGACAGAGCCCGACAGAGCCCGAAAGAGCCCGACAGAGCCCGACAGGGCCCGACAGATCCTGACAGAGACCGACAGGGCCCGACAGAGCCCGACAGAGCCCAACAGAGCCCGACAGAGCCCAGTAGAGCCCGACAGAGCCCGACAGAGCCCGACAGGGCCCGACAGGGCCCGACAGAGGCCGACAGGGCCCGACAGAGCCCGACAGGGCCCGACAGGGAACAGTAGAGCCCAGTAGAGCCCGACAGAGCCCGACAGAGCCCGACAGGGCCCGACAGAGCCCGACAGGGCCCAGTAGAGCCTGACAGAGCCCGACAGGGCCCGACAGGGCCCGACAGGGCCCAGTAGAGCCCGACAGAGCCCGACAGAGCCCGACAGGGCCCGACAGAGCCCGACAGAGCCCGACAGAAACCGACAGAGCCCGACAGGGCCCAGTAGAGCCCGACAGGGCCCGACAGGGCCCGACAGAGCCCGACAGAGCCCGACAGGGCCCAGTAGAGCCCGACAGAGCCCGACAGGGCCCGACAGGGAACAGTAGAGCCCAGTAGAGCCCGACAGAGCCCGACAGAGCCCGACAGAGCCCGACAGGGCCCGACAGAGCCCGACAGAGCCCGACAGAACCTGACAGAGCCCGACAGAGCCCAGTAGAGCCCGACAGAGCCCGACAGAGCCCGACAGAGCCCGACAGGGCCCGACAGGGCCCGACAGAGCCCGACAGAGCCCGAGAGGGCCCGACAGAGCCCGAAAGGGCCCGACAGGGAACAGTAGAGCCCAGTAGAGCCCGACAGAGCCCGACAGAGCCCGACAGAGCCCGAGAGGGCCCGACAGAGCCCGACAGGGCCCAGTAGAGCCCGACAGAGCCCGACAGGGCCCGACAGGGCCCGACAGGGCCCAGTAGAGCCCGACAGAGCCCGACAGAGCCCGACAGGGCCCGACAGGGCCCGACAGAGCCCGACAGAGCCCAACAGAGCCCGACAGGGCCCGACAGAGCCCGACAGGGCCCGACAGGGCCCGACAGGGCCCGACAGAGCCCGACAGAGCCCGACAGGGCCCGACAGAGCCCGACAGAGCCCGACAGGGCCCAGTAGAGCCCGACAGAGCCCGACAGAGCCCGACAAAGCCCGACAGGGCCCGACAGGGCCCAGTAGAGCCCGACAGAGCCCGACAGAGCCCGACAGAGCCCGACAGGGCCCGACAGAGCCCGACAGAGCCCAGTAGAGCCCGACAGAGCCCGACAGAGCCCGAAAGAGCCCGACAGGGCCCGACAGAGCCCGACAGGGCCCGACAGAGCCCGACAGAGCCCAGTAGAGCTCGACAGAGCCCGACAGAGCCCGACAGTGCCCGACAGGGCCCGACAGGGCCCGACAGGGCCCAGTAGAGCCCGACAGAGCCCGACAGAGCCCGACAGGGCCCGACAGGGCCCGACAGAGCCCGACAGAGCCCGACAGGGCCCGACAGACCCCAATAGAGCCCGACAGAGCCCAGTAGAGCCCGACAGAGCCCGACAGAGCCCGACAGAGCCCGACAGGGCCCGACAGGGCGCGACAGAGCCCGACAGGGCCCAGTTTAGCCCAGTAGAGCCCGACAGAGCCCGACAGAGCCCGACAGAGCCCAGTAGAGCCCGACAGAGCCCGACAGGGCCCGACAGGGCCCGACAGGGCCCAGTAGAGCCCGACAGAGCCCGACAGAGCCCGACAGAGCCCGACAGGGCCCGACAGACCCCAATAGAGCCCGACAGAGCCCAGTAGAGCCCGACAGAGCCCGACAGGGCCCGACAGGACGCGACAGAGCCCGACAGGGCCCAGTTTAGCCCAGTAGAGCCCGACAGAGCCCGACAGAGCCCGACAGGGCCCGACAGGGCCCGACAGAGCCCGACAGAGCCCGACAGGGCCCGACAGACCCCAATAGAGCCCGACAGAGCCCAGTAGAGCCCGACAGAGCCCGACAGGGCCCGACAGGGCGCGACAGAGCCCGACAGGGCCCAGTTTAGCCCAGTAGAGCCCGACAGAGCCCGACAGAGCCCGACAGAGCCCAGTAGAGCCCGACAGAGCCCGACAGGGCCCGACAGGGCCCGACAGGGCCCAGTAGAGCCCGACAGAGCCCGACAGAGCCCGACAGAGCCCGACAGGGCCCGACAGAGCCCGACAGAGCCCGACAGGGCCCAGTAGAGCCCAACAGAGCCCGACAGAGCCCGACAGAGCCCAGTAGAGCCCGACAGAGCCCGACAGAGCCCGAAAGAGCCCGACAGAGCCCGACAGGGCCCGACAGATCCTGACAGAGACCGACAGGGCCCGACAGAGCCCGACAGAGCCCAACAGAGCCCGACAGAGCCCAGTAGAGCCCGACAGAGCCCGACAGAGCCCGACAGGGCCCGACAGGGCCCGACAGAGCCCGACAGGGCCCGACAGGGAACAGTAGAGCCCAGTAGAGCCCGACAGAGCCCGACAGAGCCCGACAGGGCCCGACAGAGCCCGACAGGGCCCAGTAGAGCCTGACAGAGCCCGACAGGGCCCGACAGGGCCCGACAGGGCCCAGTAGAGCCCGACAGAGCCCGACAGGGCCCGACAGAGCCCGACAGAGCCCGACAGGGCCCAGTAGAGCCCGACAGAGCCCGACAGAGCCCGACAAAGCCCGACAGGGCCCGACAGGGCCCAGTAGAGCCCGACAGGGCCCGACAGAGCCCGACAGAGCCCGACAGGGCCCGACAGAGCCCGACAGAGCCCGACAGGGCCCAGTAGAGCCCGACAGAGCCCGACAGAGCCCGACAAAGCCCGACAGGGCCCGACAGGGCCCAGTAGAGCCCGACAGAGCCCGACAGAGCCCGACAGAGCCCGACAGGGCCCGACAGAGCCCAGTAGAGCCCGACAGAGCCCGACAGAGCCCGACAGAGCCCGACAGGGCCCGACAGAGCCCGACAGGGCCCGACAGAGCCCGACAGAGCCCAGTAGAGCTCGACAGAGCCCGACAGAGCCCGACAGTGCCCGACAGGGCCCGACAGGGCCCGACAGGGCCCAGTAGAGCCCGACAGAGCCCGACAGAGCCCGACAGGGCCCGACAGGGCCCGACAGAGCCCGACAGAGCCCGACAGGGCCCGACAGACCCCAATAGAGCCCGACAGAGCCCAGTAGAGCCCGACAGAGCCCGACAGAGCCCGACAGAGCCCGACAGGGCCCGACAGGGCGCGACAGAGCCCGACAGGGCCCAGTTTAGCCCAGTAGAGCCCGACAGAGCCCGACAGAGCCCGACAGAGCCCAGTAGAGCCCGACAGAGCCCGACAGGGTCCGACAGGGCCCGACAGGGCCCAGTAGAGCCCGACAGAGCCCGACAGAGCCCGACAGAGCCCGACAGGGCCCGACAGAGCCCGACAGAGCCCGACAGGGCCCAGTAGAGCCCAACAGAGCCCGACAGAGCCCGACAGAGCCCGAAAGAGCCCGACAGAGCCCGACAGGGCCCGACAGATCCTGACAGAGACCGACAGGGCCCGACAGAGCCCGACAGAGCCCAACAGAGCCCGACAGAGCCCAGTAGAGCCCGACAGAGCCCGACAGAGCCCGACAGGGCCCGACAGGGCCCGACAGAGGCCGACAGGGCCCGACAGAGCCCGACAGGGCCCGACAGGGAACAGTAGAGCCCAGTAGAGCCCGACAGAGCCCGACAGAGCCCGACAGGGCCCGACAGAGCCCGACAGGGCCCAGTAGAGCCTGACAGAGCCCGACAGGGCCCGACAGGGCCCGACAGGGCCCAGTAGAGCCCGACAGAGCCCGACAGAGCCCGACAGGGCCCGACAGAGCCCGACAGAGCCCGACAGAAACCGACAGAGCCCGACAGGGCCCAGTAGAGCCCGACAGGGCCCGACAGGGCCCGACAGAGCCCGACAGAGCCCGACAGGGCCCAGTAGAGCCCGACAGAGCCCGACAGGGCCCGACAGGGAACAGTAGAGCCCAGTAGAGCCCGACAGAGCCCGACAGAGCCCGACAGAGCCCGACAGGGCCCGACAGAGCCCGACAGAGCCCGACAGAACCTGACAGAGCCCGACAGAGCCCAGTAGAGCCCGACAGAGCCCGACAGAGCCCGACAGAGCCCGACAGGGCCCGACAGGGCCCGACAGAGCCCGACAGAGCCCGAGAGGGCCCGACAGAGCCCGAAAGGGCCCGACAGGGAACAGTAGAGCCCAGTAGAGCCCGACAGAGCCCGACAGAGCCCGACAGAGCCCGAGAGGGCCCGACAGAGCCCGACAGGGCCCAGTAGAGCCCGACAGAGCCCGACAGGGCCCGACAGGGCCCGACAGGGCCCAGTAGAGCCCGACAGAGCCCGACAGAGCCCGACAGGGCCCGACAGGGCCCGACAGAGCCCGACAGAGCCCAACAGAGCCCGACAGGGCCCGACAGAGCCCGACAGGGCCCGACAGGGCCCGACAGAGCCCGACAGGGCCCAGTAGAGCCCGACAGAGCCCGACAGAGCCCGACAGAGCCCGACAGGGCCCGACAGAGCCCGACAGAGCCCGACAGGGCCCAGTAGAGCCCGACAGAGCCCGACAGAGCCCGACAAAGCCCGACAGGGCCCGACAGGGCCCAGTAGATCCCGACAGAGCCCGACAGAGCCCGACAGAGCCCGACAGGGCCCGACAGAGCCCGACAGAGCCCAGTAGAGCCCGACAGAGCCCGACAGAGCCCGAAAGAGCCCGACAGGGCCCGACAGAGCCCGACAGGGCCCGACAGAGCCCGACAGAGCCCAGTAGAGCTCGACAGAGCCCGACAGAGCCCGACAGTGCCCGACAGGGCCCGACAGGGCCCGACAGGGCCCAGTAGAGCCCGACAGAGCCCGACAGAGCCCGACAGGGCCCGACAGGGCCCGACAGAGCCCGACAGAGCCCGACAGGGCCCGACAGACCCCAATAGAGCCCGACAGAGCCCAGTAGAGCCCGACAGAGCCCGACAGAGCCCGACAGAGCCCGACAGGGCCCGACAGGGCGCGACAGAGCCCGACAGGGCCCAGTTTAGCCCAGTAGAGCCCGACAGAGCCCGACAGAGCCCGACAGAGCCCAGTAGAGCCCGACAGAGCCCGACAGGGCCCGACAGGGCCCGACAGGGCCCAGTAGAGCCCGACAGAGCCCGACAGAGCCCGACAGAGCCCGACAGGGCCCGACAGAGCCCGACAGAGCCCGACAGGGCCCAGTAGAGCCCAACAGAGCCCGACAGAGCCCGACAGAGCCCAGTAGAGCCCGACAGAGCCCGACAGAGCCCGAAAGAGCCCGACAGAGCCCGACAGGGCCCGACAGATCCTGACAGAGACCGACAGGGCCCGACAGAGCCCGACAGAGCCCAACAGAGCCCGACAGAGCCCAGTAGAGCCCGACAGAGCCCGACAGAGCCCGACAGGGCCCGACAGGGCCCGACAGAGGCCGACAGGGCCCGACAGAGCCCGACAGGGCCCGACAGGGAACAGTAGAGCCCAGTAGAGCCCGACAGAGCCCGACAGAGCCCGACAGGGCCCGACAGAGCCCGACAGGGCCCAGTAGAGCCTGACAGAGCCCGACAGGGCCCGACAGGGCCCGACAGGGCCCAGTAGAGCCCGACAGAGCCCGACAGAGCCCGACAGGGCCCGACAGAAACCGACAGAGCCCGACAGGGCCCAGTAGAGCCCGACAGAGCCCGACAGAGCCCGACAGGGCCCGACAGGGAACAGTAGAGCCCAGTAGAGCCCGACAGAGCCCGACAGAGCCCGACAGAGCCCGACAGGGCCCGACAGAGCCCGACAGAACCCGACAGAGCCCGACAGAGCCCGACAGGGCCCGACAGAGCCCGACAGAACCTGACAGAGCCCGACAGAACCTGACAGAGCCCGACAGAGACCAGTAGAGCCCGACAGGGCCCGACAGAGCCCGACAGGGCCCGACAGGGCCCGACAGAGCCCGACAGAGCCCGACAGAACCTGACAGGGCCCGACAGAGCCCGACAGAGCCCGACAGAACCTGACAGAGCCCGACAGAGACCAGTAGAGCCCGACAGGGCCCGACAGAGCCCGACAGGGCCCGACAAGGCCCGACAGAGCCCGACAGAGCCCGACAGGGCCCGACAGGGAACAGTAGAGCCCAGTAGAGCCCGACAGAGCCCGACAGAGCCCGACAGCGCCCGACAGGGCCCGACAGGGCCCAGTAGAGCCCGACAGAGCCCGACAGAGCCCGACAGAGCCCGACAGGGCCCGACAGGGCCCGGCAGAGCCCGACAGGGCCCGACAGAGCCCGACAGAGCCCGACAAAGCCCGACAGAGCCCGACAGGGCCCGACAGGGCCCAGTAGAGCCCGACAGAGCCCGACAGAGCCCGACAGAGCCCGACAGGGCCCGACAGGGCCCAGTAGAGCCCGACAGGGCCCGACAGAGCCCGACAGAGCCCGACAGAGCCCGACAGGGCCCGACAGAGCCCGACAGAGCCCAGTAGAGCCCGACAGAGCCCGACAGAGCCCGACAGAGCCCGACAGGGCCCGACAGAGCCCGACAGAGCCCAGTAGAGCTCGACAGAGCCCGACAGAGCCCGACAGAGCCCGACAGGGCCCAGTAGAGCCCGACAGAGCCCGACAGAGCCCGACAGAGCCCGACAGAGCCCGACAGGGCCCGACAGACCCCAAAAGAGCCCGACAGAGCCCAGTAGAGCCCGACAGAGCCCGACAGAGCCCGACAGGGCCCGACAGGGAACAGTAGAGCCCAGTAGAGCCCGACAGAGCCCGACAGAGCCCGACAGAGCCCGACAGGGCCCGACAGAGCCCGACAGAACCCGACAGAGCCCGACAGAGCCCGACAGAGCCCGACACGGCCCGACAGAGCCCGACAGAGCCCGACAGAGCCCAGTAGAGCCCGACAGAGCCCGACAGAGCCCGACAGGGCCCGACAGGGCCCGACAGAGCCCGACAGAGCCCGACAGGGCCCGACAGAGCCCGACAGGGCCCGACAGGGAACAGTAGAGCCCAGTAGAGCCCGACAGAGCCCGACAGAGCCCGACAGAGCCCGACAGGGCCCGACAGAGCCCGACAGGGCCCAGTAGAGCCCGACAGAGCCCGACAGGGCCAGACAGGGCCCGACAGGGCCCAGTAGAGCCCGACAGAGCCCAGTAGAGCCCGACAGAGCCCGACAGAGCCCGACAGAGCCCGACAGAGCCCGACAGAGCCCGACAGGGCCCGACAGAGCCCGACAGAGCCCGACAGGGCCCGACAGAGCCCGACAGAGCCCGACAGGGCCCAGTAGAGCCCGACAGAGCCCGACAGAGCCCGACAGAGCCCGACAAAGCCTGACAGGGCCAGACAGGGCCCGACAGAGCCCGACAGGGCCTGACAGAGCCCGACATAGCCCGACAGAGCCGGACAGGGCCCGACAGAGCCCAACAGAGCCCGACAGAGCCCGACAGGGCCCAGTAGAGCCCGACAGAGCCCGACAGAGCCCGACAGAGCCCGACAGGGCCCGACAGAGCCCGACAGGGCCCGACAGAGCCCGACAGAGCCCAGTAGAGCCCGACAGAGCCCGACAGAGCCCGACAGGGCCCGACAGGGCCCGACAGAGCCCGACAGGGCCCGACAGAGCCCGACAGGGCCCGACAGGGCCCAGTAGAGCCCGACAGAGCCCAGTAGAGCCCGACAGAGCCCGACAGAGCCCGACAGGGCCCGACAGAGCCCGACAGAGCCCGACAGGGCCCGACAGAGCCCGACAGAGCCCGACAGGGCCCAGTAGAGCCCGACAGAGCCCGACAGAGCCCGACAGAGCCCGACAAAGCCCGACAGGGCCCGACAGGGCCCGACAGAGCCCGACAGGGCCCGACAGAGCCCGACAGAGCCCGAGAGAGCCGGACAGGGCCCGACAGAGCCCAACAGAGCCCGACAGAGCCCGACAGGGCCCAGTAGAGCCCAACAGAGCCCGACAGAGCCCGACAGAGCCCGACAGGGCCCGACAGAGCCCGACAGGGCCCGACAGAGCCTGACAGAGCCCAGTCGAGCTCGACAGAGCCCGACAGAGCCCGACAGGGCCCGACAGGGCCCAGTAGAGCCCGACAGGGCCCGACAGAGCCCGACAGAGCCCGACAGAGCCCGACAGGGCCCGACAGGGCCCGACAGAACCCGTCAGAGACCAGTAGAGCCCGACAGAGCCCGACAGGGCCCGACCGAGCCCGACAGAGCACAGTAGAGCCCGACAGAGCCCGACAGAGCCCGACAGAGCCCGACAGGGCCCAGTAGAGCCCAGTAGAACCCGACAGAGCCCAGTAGAGCCCGACAGAGCCCGACAGAGACCGACAGAGCCCGACAGGGCCCGACAGAGCCCGACAGGGCCCGACAGGGCCCGACAGAGCCCGACAGAGCCCGACAGAACCCGACAGAGCCCGACAGAGCCCAGTAGAGCCTGACAGAGCCCGACAGAGCCCGACAGAGCTCGACAGGGCCCGACAGGGCCCGACAGAACCCGACAGAGCCCGACAGAGCCCGACAGGGCCCGACAGAGCCCGACAGAGCCCAGTAGAGCCCGACAGAGCCCGACAGAGCCCGACAGAGCCCGACAGGGCCCAGTAGAGCCCGACAGAGCCCGACAGAGCCCGACAGATCCCGACAGGGCCCGACAGAGCCCGACAGAACCCGACAGGCCCCAGTAGAGCCTCACAGAGTCCGACAGAGCTCGACAGAGCCCGACAAAGCCCGACAGGGCCCGACAGGGCCCGACAGAGCCCGACAGGCCCGAAAGAGCCCGACAGGGCCCAGTAGAGCCTGACAGAGCCCGACAGAGCTCGACAGAGCCCGACAGAGCCCGACAGTGCCCAACAGAGCCCGACAGAGGCCGACAGGGCCCGACAGAGCCCGACAGGGCCCGACAGGGAACAGTAGAGCCCAGTAGAGCCCGACAGAGCCCGACAGAGCCCGACAGGGCCCGACAGATCTCGACAGAGCCCGACAGAAACCGACAGAGCCCGACAGGGCCCAGTAGAGCCCGACAGAGCCCGACAGAGCCCGACAGGGCCCGACAGGGAACAGTAGAACCCAGTAGAGCCCGACAGAGCCCGACAGAGCCCGACAGAGCCCGACAGGGCCCGACAGAGCCCGACAGAACCCAACAGAGCCCGACAGAGCCCGACAGGGCCCGACAGGGCCCGACAGAGCCCGACAGAGCCCGACAGAACCTGACAGAGCCCGACAGAGCCCAGTAGAGCCCGACAGAGCCCGACAGAGCCCGACAGAGCCCGACAAAGCCCGACAGGGCCCGACAGGGCCCGACAGGGCCCAGTAGAGCCCGACAGAGCCCGACAGAGCCCGACAGGGCCCGACAGGGCCCGACAGAGCCCGACAGAGCCCGACAGGGCCCAGTTTAGCCCAGTAGAGCCCGACAGAGCCCGACAGAGCCCGACAGAGCCCAGTAGAGCCCGAGAGAGCCCGACAGGGCCCGACAGAGCCCGACAGGGCCCGACAGAGCCCGACAGAGACCAGTAGAGCCCGACAGAGCCCGACAGAGCCCGACAGAGCCCGACAGGGCCCGACAGGGCCCGACAGGGCCCAGTAGAACCCGACATATCCCGACAGAGCCCGACAGAGCCCGACAGGGCCCGACAGAGCCCGACAGGGCCCAGTAGAGCCCAACAGAGCCCGACAGAGCCCGACAGAGCCCAGTAGAGCCCGACAGAGCCCGACAGAGCCCGAAAGAGCCCGACAGAGCCCGACAGGGCCCGACAGATCCTGACAGAGCCCGACAGGGCCCGACAGAGCCCGACAGAGCCCAACAGAGCCCGACAGAGCCCAGTAGAGCCCGACAGAGCCCGAGAGAGCCCGACAGAGCCCGACAGAGCCCGACAGGGCCCGACAGGCCCCGACAGGGCCCGACAGATGCCGACAGGGCCCGACAGAGCCCGACAGGGCCCGACAGGGAACAGTAGAGCCCAGTAGAGCCCGACAGAGCCCGACAGAGCCCGACAGGGCCCGACAGAGCCCGACAGGGCCCAGTAGAGCCTGACAGAGCCCGACAGAGCCCGACAGGGCCCGACAGAGCCCGACAGGGCCCAGTAGAGCCTGACAGAGCCCGACAGAGCCCGACAGGGCCCGACAGAGCCCGACAGAGCCCGACAGGGCCCAGTAGAGCCCGACAGAGCCCGACAGAGCCCGACAGAGCCCGACAAAGCTCGACAGGGCCCGACAGGGCCCTGTAGAGCCCGACAGGGCCCGACAGAGCCCGACAGAGCCCGACAGAGCCCGACAGGGCCCGACAGAGACCGACAGAGCCCAGTAGAGCCCGACAGAGCCCGACAGAGCCCGACAGAGCCCGACAGGGCCCGACAGAGCCCGACAGAGCCCAGTAGAGCTCGACAGAGCCCGACAGAGCCCGACAGGGCCCGACAGGGCCCAGTAGAGCCCGACAGAGCCCGACAGAGCCCGACAGGGCCCGACAGGGCCCGACAGAGCCCGACAGAGCCCGACAGGACCCGACAGACCCCAATAGAGCCCGACAGAGCCCAGTAGAGCCCGACAGAGCCCGACAGAGCCCGACAGAGCCCGACAGGGCCCGACAGGGCCCGACAGAGCCCAGTAGAGCCCGACAGAGCCCGACAGAGCCCGACAGGGCCCGAGAGGGCCCGACAGGGCCCGACAGGGCCCAGTAGAGCCCGACAGAGCCCGACAGAGCCCGACAGAGCCCGACAGAGCCCGACAGGGCCCGACAGAGCCCGACAGAGCCCCCAAGGGCCCGACAGATCCCGACAGAGCCCGACAGAGCCCGACAGGGCCCGACAGACCCCAATAGAGCCCGACAGAGCCCAGTAGAGCCCGAGAGAGCCCGACAGAGCCCGACAGAGCCCGAGAGGGCCCGACAGGGCCCGACAGGGCCCAGTAGAGCCCGACAGAGCCCGACAGAGCCCGACAGAGCCCGACAGGGCCCGACAGAGCCCGACAGAGCCCGCAAGGGCCCGACAGGGCCCGACAGATCCCGACAGAGCCCGACAGGGCCCGACAGACCCCAATAGGGCCCGACAGACCCCAATAGAGCCCGACAGAGCCCAGTAGAGCCCGAGAGAGCCCGACAGAGCCCGACAGAGCCCGACAGGGCCCGACAGGGCCCAGTTTAGCCCAGTAGAGCCCGACAGAGCCCGACAGAGCCCGACAGAGCCCGACAGAGCCCAGTAGAGCCCGACAGAGCCCGACAGAGCCCGACAGGGCCCGACAGAGCCCGACAGAGACCAGTAGAGCCCGACAGAGCCCGACAGAGCCCGACAGAGCCCGAAAGGGCCCGACAGGGCCCGACAGGGCCCAGTAGAGCCCGACAGAGCCCGACAGAGCCCGACAGAGCCCGATAGGGCCCGACAGAGCCCGACAGAGCCCAACAGAGCCCGACAGAGCCGAGTAGAGCCCGACAGAGCCCGACAGAGCTTGACAGGGCCCGACAGGGCCCGACAGGGCCCAACAGAGGCCGACAGGGCCCGACAGAGCCCGACAGGGCCCGACAGGGAACAGTAGAGCCCAGTAGAGCCCGACAGAGCCCGACAGAGCCCGACAGGGACCGACAGAGCCCGACAGAGCCCGACAGGGCCCGACAGAGCCCAGTAGAGCCCGACAGAGCCCGACAGAGCCCGACAGAGCCCGACAGGGCCCGACAGGGCCCGACAGAGCCCGACAGAAACCGACAGAGCCCGACAGGGCCCAGTAGAGCCCGACAGAGCCCGACAGAGCCCGACAGGGCCCGACAGGGAACAGTAGAGCCCAGTAGAGCCCGACAGAGCCCGACAGAGCCCGACAGGGCCCGACAGAGCCCGACAGAACCCGACAGAGCCCGACAGAGCCCGACAGGGCCCGACAGGGCCCGACAGAGCCCGACAGAGCCCGACAGAACCTGACAGAGCCCGACAGAGACCAGTAGAGCCCGACAGAGCCCGACAGAGCCCGACAGAGCCCGACAGGGCCCGACAGGGCCCGACAGAGCCCGATAGGGCCCGACAGAGCCCGACAGAGCCCGAGAGGGCCCGACAGAGCCCGACAGGGCCCAGTAGAGCCCGACAGAGCCCGACAGGGCCCGACAGGGCCCGACAGGGCCCAGTAGAGCCCGACAGAGCCCGACAGAGCCCGACAGGGCCCGACAGGGCCCGACAGGGCCCGACAGAGCCCGACAGAGCCCGACAGGGCCCGACAGAGCCCGACAGGGCCCGACAGGGAACAGTAGAGCCCGACAGAGCCCGACAGAGCCCGACAGAGCCCGACAAAGCTCGACAGGGCCCGACAGGGCCCAGTAGAGCCCGACAGGGCCCGACAGAGCCCGACAGAGCCCGACAGAGCCCGACAGGGCCCGACAGAGCCTGACAGAGCCCAGTAGAGCCCGACAGAGCCCGACAGAGCCCGACAGAGCCCGACAGGGCCCGACAGAGCCCGACAGGGCCCGACAGAGCCCGACAGAGCCCAGTAGAGCTCTACAGAGCCCGACAGAGCCCGACAGGGCCCGACAGGGCCCAGTAGAGCCCGACAGAGCCCGACAGAGCCCGACAGGGCCCGACAGGGCCCGACAGAGCCCGACAGAGCCCGACAGGGCCCAACAGAGCCCGACAGGGCCTGACAGGGCTCGACAGAGCCCAGTAGAGCCCGACAGAGCCCGACAGAGCCAGACAGAGCCCGACAGGGCCCGACAGGGCCCGACAGGGCCCAGTAGAGCCCGACAGGGCCCGACAGAGCCCGACAGAGCCCGAGAGGGCCCGACAGGGCCCGACAGGGCCCAGTAGAGCCCGACAGAGTCCGACAGAGCCCGACAGAGCCCGACAGAGCCCGACAGGGCCCGACAGAGCCCGACAGAGCCCGACAGAGCCCAGTAGAGCCCGACAGAGCCCGACAGAGCCCGACAGAGCCAGACAGAGCCCGACAGGTCCCGACAGAGCCCGACAGAGCCCAGTAGAGCCCGACAGAGCCCGACAGAGCCCGACAGAGCCCGAGAGGGCCCGACAGGGCCCGACAGGGCCCAGTAGAGCCCGACAGAGTCCGACAGAGCCCGACAGAGCCCGACAGAGCCCGACAGGGCCCGACAGAGCCCGACAGAGCCCGCAAGGGACCGACAGGGCCCAACAGAGCCCGACAGAGCCCGACAGAGCCCGACAGAGCCTAGTAGAGCCCGACAGAGCCCGACAGAGCCCGACAGGGCCCGACAGGGCCCGACAGGGCCCAGTAGAGCCCGACAGGGCCCGACAGGGCCCGACAGGGCCCAGTAGAGCCCGACAGAGCCCGACAGAGCCCGACAGAGCCCGACAGGGCCCGACAGGGCCCAGTAGAGCCCGACAGAGCCCGACAGAGCCCGACAGAGCCCGACAGGGCCCAGTTTAGCCCAGTAGAGCCCGACAGAGCCCGACAGAGCCCGACAGAGCCCGAGAGAGCCCAACAGAGCCCGACAGAGCCCGACAGGGCCCGACAGAGCCCGACAGAGCCCAGTAGAGCTCGACAGAGCCCGACAGCGCCCGACAGGGCCCGAAAGGGCCCGACAGAGCCCGACAGGGCCCGACAGAGCCCGACAGGGCCCGACAGGGCCCGACAGGGCCCAGTAGAGCCCAACAGAGCCCGACATGGCCCGACAGAGCCCGACAGAGCCCGACAGAGCCCGACAGGGCCCGACAGGGCCCGATAGAGCCCGACAGAGCCCGACAGAGCCCAGTAGAGCCCGACAGAGCCCGACAGAGCCCGACAGGGCCCGACAGAGCTCGACAGGGCCCGACAGGGCCCGACAGAGCCCGACAGAGCCCGATAGAGCCCGACAGGGCCCGACAGGGCCCAGTAGAGCCCGACAGAGCCCGACAGAGCCCGACAGGGCCCGACATAGCCCGACAGAGCCCGAAAGAGCCCGACAGAGCCCGATAGGGCCCGACAGAACCCGACAGAGCCCGACAGGGCCCGACAGAGCCCGACAGAGCCCGACAGAGCCCAGTAGAGCCCGACAGAGCCCGACAGAGCCCGACAGGGCCCGACAGGGCCCGACAGAGCCCGACAGAGCCCGACAGGGCCCGACAGAGCCCGACAGAGCCCGACAGGGCCCGACAGGGCCCGACAGAGCCCGACAGAGCCCGACAGGGCCCGACAGGGCCCGACAGAGCCCGACAGAGCCCGACAGGGCCCGACAGGGAACAGTAGAGCCCAGTAGAGCCCGACAGAGCCCGACAGAGCCCGACAGGGCCCAGTAGAGCCCGACAGAGCCCGACAGAGCCCGACAGAGCCCGACGGGGCCCGACAGAGCCCGACAGGGCCCAGTAGAGCCCGACAGAGCCCGACAGAGCCCGACAGAGCCCGACAGGGCCCGTCAGAGCCCGACAGAGCCCGACAGAGCCCGACAGAGCTCGACAGAGCCCGACAGGGCCCAGTAGAGCCCGACAGAGCCCGACAGAGCCCGACAGAGCCCGACAGGGTCCGACAGGGAACAGTAGAGCCCAGTAGAGCCCGACAGAGCCCGACAGAGCCCGACAGAGCCCGACAGGGCCCGACAGACCCCGACAGAACCCGACAGAGCCCGACAGAGCCCGACAGGGCCCGACACGGCCCGACAGAGCCCGACAGAGCCCGACAGAACCCGACAGATCCCGACAGAGCCCAGTAGAGCCCGACAGAGCCCGACAGAGCCCGACAGAGCCCGACAGGGCCCGACAGGGCCCGACAGAGCCCGACAGAGCCCGACAGGGCCCGACAGAGCCCGACAGGGACCGACAGGGAACAGTAGAGCCCAGTAGAGCCCGACAGAGCCCGACAGAGCCCGACAGAGCCCGACAGGGCCCGACAGAGCCCGACAGGGCCCAGTAGAGCCCGACAGAGCCCGACAGGGCCGACAGGGCCCGACAGGGCCCAGTAGAGCCCGACAGAGCCCAGTAGAGCCCGACAGAGCCCGACAGAGCCCGACAGGGCCCGACAGGGCCCGACAGAGCCCGACAGGGCCCGACAGGGCCCGACAGAGCCCGACAGAGCCCGACAGGGCCCAGTAGAGCCCGACAGAGCCCGACAGAGCCCGACAGAGCCCGACAAAGCCCGACAGGGCCCGACAGGGCCCGACAGAGCCTGACAGGGCCCGACAGGGCCCGACAGAGCCCGACAGAGCCCGACAGGGCCCGACAGGGCCCGACAGAGCCCGACAGAGCCCGACAGGGCCCAGTAGAGCCCGACAGAGCCCGACAGAGCCCGACAGAGCCCGACAGGGCCCGACAGAGCCCGACAGAGCCCGACAGAGCCCGACAGAGCCCAGTAGAGCTCGACAGAGCCCGACAGAGCCCGACAGGGCCCGACAGGGCCCAGTAGAGCCCGACAGGGCCCGACAGAGCCCGACAGAGCCCAGTAGAACTCGACAGAGCCCGAAAGAGCCCGACAGAGCCCAGTAGAACTCGACAGAGCCCGACAGAGCCCGACAGGGCCCGACAGGGCGCAGTAGAGCCCGACAGAGCCCGACAGAGCCCGACAGGGCCCGACAGGGCCCGACAGAGCCCAGTAGAGCCCGACAGAGCCCGACAGGGCCCGACAGAGCCCGACAGAGCCTGACAGGGCCCGACAGAGCCCGACAGAGCCCAGTAGAGCCCGACAGAGCCCGACAGAGCCCGACAGAGCCCGAGAGGGCCCGACAGGGCCCGACAGGGCCCAGTAGAGCTCGACAGAGCCCAGTAGAGCCCGACAGAGCCCGACAGGGCCCGACAGAGCCCGACAGAGCCCGCAAGGGCCCGACAGGGCCCGACAGAGCCTGACAGAGCCCAGTAGAGCCCGACAGAGCCCGACAGAGCCCGACAGAGCCCAGTAGAGCCCGACAGAGCCCGACAGAGCACGACAGGGCCCGACAGGGCCCGACAGGGCCCAGTAGAGCCCGACAGAGCCCGACAGGGCCCGACAGGGCCCAGTAGAGCCCGACAGAGCCCGACAGAGCCCGACAGAGCCCGACAGGGCCCAGTTTAGCCCAGTAGAGCCCGACAGAGCCCGACAGAGCCCGACAGGGCCCAGTAGAGCCCGACAGAGCCCGACAGAGCCCGACAGAGCCCGACAGAGCCCAGTTTAGCCCAGTAGAGACCGACAGAGCCCGACAGAGCCCGACAGAGCCCAACAGAGCCCGACAGAGCCCGACAGGGCCCGACAGATCCCGACAGAGCCCAGTAGAGCTCGACAGAGCCCGACAGAGCCCGACAGGGCCCGAAAGGGCCCGACAGAGCCCGACAGGGCCCGACAGGGCCCGACAGGGCCCAGTAGAGCCCGACAGAGCCCGACAGGGCCCGACAGAGCCCAGTAGAGCTCGACAGAGCCCGACAGAGCCCGACAGAGCCCGACAGAACCCGACAGAGCCCGACAGGGCCCGACAGGGCCCGACAGGGCCCGATAGAGCCCGACAGAGCCCGACAGGGCCCAGTAGAGACCGACAGAGCCCGACAGAGCCCGACAGAACCCGACAGGGCCCGACAGGGAACAGTAGAGCCCAGTAGAGCCCGACAGAGCCCGACAGAGCCCGACAGAGCCCGACAGGGCCCGACAGAGCCCGACAGAACCCGACAGAGCCCGACAGAGCCCAACAGGGCCCGACACGGCCCGACAGAGCCCGACAGAGCCCGACAGAGCCCGACAGAGCCCAGTAGAGCCCGACAGAGCCCGACAGAGCCCGACAGAGCCCGACAGGGCCCGACAGGGCCCGACAGAGCCCGACAGGGCCCGACAGGGAACAGTAGAGCCCAGTAGAGCCCGACAGAGCCCGACAGAGCCCGACAGAGCCCGACAGGGCCTGACAGAGCCCGACAGGGCCCAGTAGAGCCCGACAGAGCCCGACAGTGCCCGACAGGGCCCGACAGGGCCCAGTAGAGCCCGACAGAAACCAGTAGAGCCCGACAGAGCCCGACAGAGCCCGACAGGGCCTGACAGGGCCCGACAGAGCCCGACAGGGCCCGACAGAGCCCGACAGAGCCCGACAGAGCCCGACAGAGCCCGATAGGGCCCAGTAGAGCCCGACAGAGCCCGACAGAGCACGACAGAGCCCGACAAAGCCCGACAGGGCCCGACAGGGCCCGACAGAGCCCGACAGGGCCCGACAGAGCCCGACAGAGCCCGACAGAGCCGGACAGGGCCCGACAGAGCCCAACAGAGCCCGACAGAGCCCGACAGGGCCCAGTAGAGCCCGACAGAGCCCGACAGAGCCCGACAGAGCCCGACAGGGCCCAGTAGAGCCCGACAGAGCCCGACAGGGCCCGACAGGGCCCGACAGGGCCCAGTAGAGCCCGACAGAGCCCAGTAGAGCCCGACAGAGCCCGACAGAGCCCGACAGGGCCCGACAGGGCCCGACAGAGCCCGCCAGGGCCCGACAGAGCCCGACAGAGCCCGACAGGGCCCAGTAGAGCCCGACAGAGCCCGACAGAGCCCGACAGAGCCCGACAGGGCCCGACAGAGCCCGACAGAACCCGACAGAGCCCGACAGAGCCCGACAGGGCCCGACACGGCCCGACAGAGCCCGACAGAGCCCGACAGAACCCGACAGAGCCCGACAGAACCCGACAGAGCCCGACAGAGCCCGACAGAGCCCGACAGAGCCCGACAGGGCCCGACAGGGCCCGACAGAGCCCGACAGAGCCCGACAGGGCCCGACAGAGCCCGACAGGGCCCGACAGGGAACAGTAGAGCCCAGTAGAGCCCGACAGAGCCCGACAGACCCTGACAGGGCCCGACAGAGCCCGACAGGGCCCAGAAGAGCCCGACAGAGCCCGACAGGGCCCGACAGGGCCCGACAGGGCCCAGTAGAGCCCGACAGAGCCCAGTAGAGCCCGACAGAGCCCGACAGAGCCCGACAGGGCCCGACAGGGCCCGACAGAACCCGACAGGGCCCGACAGAGCCCGACAGAGCCCGACAGGGCCCGACAGAGCCCGACAGAGCCCGACAGGGCCCAGTAGAGCCCGACAGAGCCCGACAGAGCCCGACAAAGCCCGACAGGGCCCGACAGGGCCCGACAGAGCCCGACAGGGCCCGACAGAGCCCGACAGATCCCGACAGAGCCGGACAGGGCCCGACAGAGCCCAACAGAGCCCGACAGAGCCCGACAGTGCCCAGTAGAGCCCGACAGAGCCCGACAGAGCCCGACAGGGCCCGACAGAGCCCGACAGGGCCCGACAGAGCCCGACAGAGCCCAGTAGAGCTCGACAGAGCCCGACAGAGCCCGACAGGGCCCGACAGGGCCCAGTAGAGCCCGACAGGGCCCGACAGAGCCCGACAGAGCCCGACAGAGCCCGACAGGGCCCGACAGGGCCCGACAGAACCCGTCAGAGACCAGTAGAGCCCGACAGAGCCCGACAGAGCCCGACAGAGCCCGACAGGGCCCGACCGAGCCCGACAGAGCACAGTAGAGCTCGACAGAGCCCGACAGAGCCCGACAGAGCCCGACAGAGCCCAGTAGAGCCCAGTAGAACCCGACAGAGCCCAGTAGAGCCGACAGAGCCCGACAGAGACCGACAGAGCCCGACAGGGCCCGACAGAGCCCGACAGGGCCCGACAGGGCCCGACAGAGCCCGACAGAGCCCGACAGAACCCGACAGAGCCCGACAGAGCCCAGTAGAGCCTGACAGAGCCCGACAGAGCCCGACAGAGCTCGACAGGGCCCGACAGGGCCCGACAGAGCCCGACAGAGCCCGACAGAGCCCAGTAGAGCCCGACAGAGCCCGACAGAGCCCAGTAGAGCCCGACAGAGCCCGACAGAGCCCGACAGAGCCCGACAGGGCCCAGTAGAGCCCGACAGAGCCCGACAGAGCCCGACAGAGCCCGACAGGGCCCGACAGAGCCCGACAGAGCCCGACAGGGCCCAGTAGAGCCTCACAGAGCCCGACAGAGCTCGACAGAGCCCGACAAAGCCCGACAGGGCCCGACAGGGCCCGACAGAGCCCGACAGGGCCCGACAGAGCCCGACAGGGCCCGAAAGAGCCCGACAGTGCCCGATAGACCCCGACAGGGCCCAGTAGAGCCTGACAGAGCCCGACAGAGCTCGACAGAGCCCGACAAAGCCCGACCGGGCCCGACAGAGCCCGACAGAGGCCGACAGGGCCCGACAGAGCCCGACAGGGCCCGACAGGGAACAGTAGAGACCAGTAGAGCCCGACAGAGCCCGACAGGGCCCGACAGGGCCCGACAGGGCCCAGTAGAGCCCGACAGAGCCCGACAGAGCCCGACAGAGCCCGACAGGGCCCGACAGAGCTCGACAGAGCCCGACAGAAACCGACAGAGCCCGACAGGGCCCAGTAGAGCCCGACAGAGCCCGACAGAGCCCGACAGGGCCCGACAGGGAACAGTAGAACCCAGTAGAGCCCGACAGAGCCCGACAGAGCCCGACAGAGCCCGACAGGGCCCGACAGAGCCCGACAGAACCCGACAAAGCCCGACAGAGCCCGACAGGGCCCGACAGGGCCCGACAGAGCCCGACAGAGCCCGACAGAACCTGACAGATCCCGACAGAGCCCAGTAGAGCCCGACAGAGCCCGACAGAGCCCGACAGAGCCCGACAGGGCCCGACAGGGCCCGACAGGGCCCAGTTTAGCCCAGTAGAGCCCGACAGAGCCCGACAGAGCCCGACAGAGCCCGATAGAGCCCAGTAGAGCCCGACAGAGCCCGACAGGGCCCGACAGAGCCCGACAGAGCCCGACAGGGCCCGACAGAGCCCGACAGAGACCAGTAGAGCCCGACAGAGCCCGACAGAGCCCGACAGAGCCCGACAGGGCCCGACAGGGCCCGACAGAGCCCGACAGGGCCCGACAGAGCCCGAGAGGGCCCGACAGAGCCCGACAGGGCCCAGTAGAGCCCGACAGAGCCCGAGAGGGCCCGACAGGGCCCGACAGGGCCCAGTAGAGCCCGACAGAGCCCGACAGAGCCCAGTAGAGCCCGACAGAGCCCGACAGGGCCCGACAGGGCCCGACAGAGCCCGACAGAGCCCGACAGGGCCCAGTAGAGCCCGACAGAGCCCGACAGAGCCCGACAGAGACCGACAAAGCCCGACAGGGCCCGACAGGGCCCAGTAGAGCCCGACAGGGCCCAACAGAGCCCGACAGAGCCCGACAGAGCCCGACAGAGACCAGTAGAGCCTGACAGAGCCCGACAGAGCCCGACAGAGCCCGACAGGGCCCGACAGAGCCCGACAGGGCCCGACAGAGCCCGACAGAGCCCAGTAGAGCTCGACAGAGCCCGACAGAGCCCGACAGGGCCCGACAGGGCCCAGTAGAGCCCGACAGAGCCCGACAGAGCCCGACAGGGCCCGACAGGGCCCGACAGAGCCCGACAGAGCCCGACAGGGCCCGACAGAGCCCAGTAGAGCCCGAGAGAGCCCGACAGAGCCCGACAGAGCCCGACAGGGCCCGACAGGGCCCGACAGAGCCCGACAGGGCCCAGTTTAGCCCAGTAGAGCCCGACAGAGCCCGACAGAGCCCGACAGAGCCCAGTAGAGCCCGACAGAGCACGACAGGGCCCGACAGAGCCCGACAGAGCCCGACAGGGCCCGACAGAGCCCGACAGAGACCAGTAGAGCCCGACAGAGCCCGACAGAGCCCGACAGAGCCCGACAGGGCCCGACAGGGCCCGACAGGGCCCAGTAGAGCCCGACAGAGCCCGACAGAGCCCGACAGAGCCCGACAGGGCCCGACAGAGCCCGACAGGGCCCGACAGAGCCCGACAGGGCCCGACAGGGCCCAGTAGAGCCCAACAGAGCCCGACAGAGCCCGACAGAGCCCAGTAGAGCCCGACAGAGCCCGACAGAGCCCGAAAGAGCCCGACAGAGCCCGACAGGGCCCGACAGATCCTGACAGAGTCCGACACGGCCCGACAGAGCCCGACAGAGCCCAACAGAGCCCGACAGAGCCCAGTAGAGCCCGCCAGAGCCCGACAGAGGCCGACAGGGCCCGACAGGGCCCGACAGGGCCCGACAGAGGCCGACAGGGAACAGTAGAGCCCAGTAGAGCCCGACAGAGCCCGACAGAGCCCGACAGGGCCCGACAGAGCCCGACAGGGCCCAGTAGAGCCTGACAGAGCCCGACAGGGCCCGACAGGGCCCGACAGGGCCCAGTAGAGCCCGACAGAGCCCGACAGGGCCCGACAGATCCCGACAGGGCCCGACAGAGCCCGACAGAGCCCAGTAGAGCCCGAAAGAGCCCGACAGAGCCCGACAGGGCCCGACAGAGCCCGACAGAGCCCGACAGAGCCCGACAGAGCCCAGTAGAGCCCGAAAGAGCCCGACAGAGCCCGACAGGGCCCGACAGGGCGCAGTAGAGCCCGACAGAGCCCGACAGAGCCCGACAGGGCCCTACAGGGCCCGACAGAGCCCGACAGAGCCCGACAGAGCCCGACAGGGCCCGACAGGGAACAGTAGAGCCCAGTAGAGCCCGACAGAGCCCGACAGAGCCCGACAGAGCCCGACAGGGCCCGACAGAGCCCGACAGGGCCCAGTAGAGCCCGACAGAGCCCGACAGAGCCCGACAGGGCCCGACAGAGCCCGACAGAGCCCGACAGAACCCGACAGAGCCCGACAGGGCCCGACAGGGCCCGACAGAGCCCGACAGAGCCCGACAGGGCCCAGTAGAGCCCGACAGAGCCCGACAGAGCCCGACAGAGCCCGACAGGGTCCGACAGGGAACAGTAGAGCCCAGTAGAGCCCGACAGAGCCCGACAGAGCCCGACAGAGCCCGACAGGGCCCGACAGAGCCCGACAGAACCCGACAGAGCCCGACAGAGCCCGACAGGGCCCGACACGGCCCGACAGAGCCCGACAGAGCCCGACAGAACCCGACAGATCCCGACAGAGCCCAGTAGAGCCGGACAGAGCCCGACAGAGCCCGACAGGGCCCGACAGGGCCCGACAGAGCCCGACAGAGCCCGACAGAGCCCGACAGGGCCCGACAGAGCCCGACAGGGCCCGACAGGGAACAGTAGAGCCCAGTAGAGCCCGACAGAGCCCGACAGAGCCCGACAGAGCCCGACAGAGCCCGACAGGGCCCGACAGAGCCCGACAGGGCCCAGTAGAGCCCGACAGAGCCCGACAGGGCCCGACAGGGCCCGACAGGGCCCAGCAGATCCCGACAGAGCCCAGTAGAGCCCGACAGAGCCCGACAGAGCCCGACAGGGCCCGACAGGGCCCGACAGAGCCCGACAGGGCCCGACAGAGCCCGACAGAGCCCGAGAGGGCCCGACAGAGCCCGACAGAGCCCGACAGGGCCCAGTAGAGCCCGACAGAGCCCGACAGAGCCCGACAGAGCCCGACAAAGCCCGACAGGGCCCGACAGGGCCCGACAGAGCCCGACAGGGCCCGACAGAGCCCGACAGAGCCCGACAGAGCCGGACAGGGCCCGACAGAGCCCAACAGAGCCCGACAGAACCCGACAGGGCCCAGTAGAGCCCGACAGAGCCCGACAGAGCCCGACAGAGCCCGACAGGGCCCGACAGAACCCGTCAGAGAGCAGTAGAGCCCGACAGAGCCCGACAGAGCCCGACAGAGCCCGACAGGGCCCGATAGAGCCCGACAGAGCCCAGTAGAGCTCGACAGAGCCCGACAGAGCCCGACAGAGCCCAGTAGAGCTCGACAGAGCCCGACAGAGCCCGACAGGGCCCGACAGGGTGCAGTAGAGCCCGACAGAGCCCGACGGAGCCCGACAGGGCCCGACAGGGCCCAACAGAACCCGTCAGAGACCAGTAGAGCCCGACAGAGCCCGACAGAGCCCGACAGAGCCCGACAGGGCCCGACCGAGCCCGACAGAGCACAGTAGAGCCCGACAGAGCCCGACAGAGCCCGACAGAGCCCGACAGAGCACAGTAGAGCCCGACAGAGCCCGACAGAGCCCGACAGGGCCCGACAGAGCCCGACAGAGCCCAGTAGAGCTCGACAGAGCCCGACAGAGCCCGACAGTGCCCGACAGGGCCCGACAGGGCCCGACAGGGCCCAGTAGAGCCCGACAGAGCCCGACAGAGCCCGACAGGGCCCGACAGGGCCCGACAGAGCCCGACAGAGCCCGACAGGGCCCGACAGACCCCAATAGAGCCCGACAGAGCCCAGTAGAGCCCGACAGAGCCCGACAGAGCCCGACAGAGCCCGACAGGGCCCGACAGGGCGCGACAGAGCCCGACAGGGCCCAGTTTAGCCCAGTAGAGCCCGACAGAGCCCGACAGAGCCCGACAGAGCCCAGTAGAGCCCGACAGAGCCCGACAGGGCCCGACAGGGCCCGACAGGGCCCAGTAGAGCCCGACAGAGCCCGACAGAGCCCGACAGAGCCCGACAGGGCCCGACAGAGCCCGACAGAGCCCGACAGGGCCCAGTAGAGCCCAACAGAGCCCGACAGAGCCCGACAGAGCCCAGTAGAGCCCGACAGAGCCCGACAGAGCCCGAAAGAGCCCGACAGAGCCCGACAGGGCCCGACAGATCCTGACAGAGACCGACAGGGCCCGACAGAGCCCGACAGAGCCCAACAGAGCCCGACAGAGCCCAGTAGAGCCCGACAGAGCCCGACAGAGCCCGACAGGGCCCGACAGGGCCCGACAGAGGCCGACAGGGCCCGACAGAGCCCGACAGGGCCCGACAGGGAACAGTAGAGCCCAGTAGAGCCCGACAGAGCCCGACAGAGCCCGACAGGGCCCGACAGAGCCCGACAGGGCCCAGTAGAGCCTGACAGAGCCCGACAGGGCCCGACAGGGCCCGACAGGGCCCAGTAGAGCCCGACAGAGCCCGACAGAGCCCGACAGGGCCCGACAGAAACCGACAGAGCCCGACAGGGCCCAGTAGAGCCCGACAGAGCCCGACAGAGCCCGACAGGGCCCGACAGGGAACAGTAGAGCCCAGTAGAGCCCGACAGAGCCCGACAGAGCCCGACAGAGCCCGACAGGGCCCGACAGAGCCCGACAGAACCCGACAGAGCCCGACAGAGCCCGACAGGGCCCGACAGAGCCCGACAGAACCTGACAGAGCCCGACAGAACCTGACAGAGCCCGACAGAGACCAGTAGAGCCCGACAGGGCCCGACAGAGCCCGACAGGGCCCGACAGGGCCCGACAGAGCCCGACAGAGCCCGACAGAACCTGACAGGGCCCGACAGAGCCCGACAGAGCCCGACAGAACCTGACAGAGCCCGACAGAGACCAGTAGAGCCCGACAGGGCCCGACAGAGCCCGACAGGGCCCGACAAGGCCCGACAGAGCCCGACAGAGCCCGACAGGGCCCGACAGGGAACAGTAGAGCCCAGTAGAGCCCGACAGAGCCCGACAGAGCCCGACAGGGCCCGACAGGGCCCGACAGGGCCCAGTAGAGCCCGACAGAGCCCGACAGAGCCCGACAGAGCCCGACAGGGCCCGACAGGGCCCGGCAGAGCCCGACAGGGCCCGACAGAGCCCGACAGAGCCCGACAAAGCCCGACAGAGCCCGACAGGGCCCGACAGGGCCCAGTAGAGCCCGACAGAGCCCGACAGAGCCCGACAGAGCCCGACAGGGCCCGACAGGGCCCAGTAGAGCCCGACAGGGCCCGACAGAGCCCGACAGAGCCCGACAGAGCCCGACAGGGCCCGACAGAGCCCGACAGAGCCCAGTAGAGCCCGACAGAGCCCGACAGAGCCCGACAGAGCCCGACAGGGCCCGACAGAGCCCGACAGAGCCCAGTAGAGCTCGACAGAGCCCGACAGAGCCCGACAGAGCCCGACAGGGCCCAGTAGAGCCCGACAGAGCCCGACAGAGCCCGACAGAGCCCGACAGAGCCCGACAGGGCCCGACAGACCCCAAAAGAGCCCGACAGAGCCCAGTAGAGCCCGACAGAGCCCGACAGAGCCCGACAGGGCCCGACAGGGAACAGTAGAGCCCAGTAGAGCCCGACAGAGCCCGACAGAGCCCGACAGAGCCCGACAGGGCCCGACAGAGCCCGACAGAACCCGACAGAGCCCGACAGAGCCCGACAGAGCCCGACACGGCCCGACAGAGCCCGACAGAGCCCGACAGAGCCCAGTAGAGCCCGACAGAGCCCGACAGAGCCCGACAGGGCCCGACAGGGCCCGACAGAGCCCGACAGAGCCCGACAGGGCCCGACAGAGCCCGACAGGGCCCGACAGGGAACAGTAGAGCCCAGTAGAGCCCGACAGAGCCCGACAGAGCCCGACAGAGCCCGACAGGGCCCGACAGAGCCCGACAGGGCCCAGTAGAGCCCGACAGAGCCCGACAGGGCCAGACAGGGCCCGACAGGGCCCAGTAGAGCCCGACAGAGCCCAGTAGAGCCCGACAGAGCCCGACAGAGCCCGACAGAGCCCGACAGAGCCCGACAGAGCCCGACAGGGCCCGACAGAGCCCGACAGAGCCCGACAGGGCCCGACAGAGCCCGACAGAGCCCGACAGGGCCCAGTAGAGCCCGACAGAGCCCGACAGAGCCCGACAGAGCCCGACAAAGCCTGACAGGGCCAGACAGGGCCCGACAGAGCCCGACAGGGCCTGACAGAGCCCGACAGAGCCCGACAGAGCCGGACAGGGCCCGACAGAGCCCAACAGAGCCCGACAGAGCCCGACAGGGCCCAGTAGAGCCCGACAGAGCCCGACAGAGCCCGACAGAGCCCGACAGGGCCCGACAGAGCCCGACAGGGCCCGACAGAGCCCGACAGAGCCCAGTAGAGCCCGACAGAGCCCGACAGAGCCCGACAGGGCCCGACAGGGCCCGACAGAGCCCGACAGGGCCCGACAGAGCCCGACAGGGCCCGACAGGGCCCAGTAGAGCCCGACAGAGCCCAGTAGAGCCCGACAGAGCCCGACAGAGCCCGACAGGGCCCGACAGAGCCCGACAGAGCCCGACAGGGCCCGACAGAGCCCGACAGAGCCCGACAGGGCCCAGTAGAGCCCGACAGAGCCCGACAGAGCCCGACAGAGCCCGACAAAGCCCGACAGGGCCCGACAGGGCCCGACAGAGCCCGACAGGGCCCGACAGAGCCCGACAGAGCCCGAGAGAGCCGGACAGGGCCCGACAGAGCCCAACAGAGCCCGACAGAGCCCGACAGGGCCCAGTAGAGCCCGACAGAGCCCGACAGAGCCCGACAGAGCCCGACAGGGCCCGACAGAGCCCGACAGGGCCCGACAGAGCCTGACAGAGCCCAGTCGAGCTCGACAGAGCCCGACAGAGCCCGACAGGGCCCGACAGGGCCCAGTAGAGCCCGACAGGGCCCGACAGAGCCCGACAGAGCCCGACAGAGCCCGACAGGGCCCGACAGGGCCCGACAGAACCCGTCAGAGACCAGTAGAGCCCGACAGAGCCCGACAGGGCCCGACCGAGCCCGACAGAGCACAGTAGAGCCCGACAGAGCCCGACAGAGCCCGACAGAGCCCGACAGGGCCCAGTAGAGCCCAGTAGAACCCGACAGAGCCCAGTAGAGCCCGACAGAGCCCGACAGAGACCGACAGAGCCCGACAGGGCCCGACAGAGCCCGACAGGGCCCGACAGGGCCCGACAGAGCCCGACAGAGCCCGACAGAACCCGACAGAGCCCGACAGAGCCCAGTAGAGCCTGACAGAGCCCGACAGAGCCCGACAGAGCTCGACAGGGCCCGACAGGGCCCGACAGAACCCGACAGAGCCCGACAGAGCCCGACAGGGCCCGACAGAGCCCGACAGAGCCCAGTAGAGCCCGACAGAGCCCGACAGAGCCCGACAGAGCCCGACAGGGCCCAGTAGAGCCCGACAGAGCCCGACAGAGCCCGACAGATCCCGACAGGGCCCGACAGAGCCCGACAGAACCCGACAGGCCCCAGTAGAGCCTCACAGAGTCCGACAGAGCTCGACAGAGCCCGACAAAGCCCGACAGGGCCCGACAGGGCCCGACAGAGCCCGACAGGCCCGAAAGAGCCCGACAGGGCCCAGTAGAGCCTGACAGAGCCCGACAGAGCTCGACAGAGCCCGACAGAGCCCGACAGTGCCCAACAGAGCCCGACAGAGGCCGACAGGGCCCGACAGAGCCCGACAGGGCCCGACAGGGAACAGTAGAGCCCAGTAGAGCCCGACAGAGCCCGACAGAGCCCGACAGGGCCCGACAGATCTCGACAGAGCCCGACAGAAACCGACAGAGCCCGACAGGGCCCAGTAGAGCCCGACAGAGCCCGACAGAGCCCGACAGGGCCCGACAGGGAACAGTAGAACCCAGTAGAGCCCGACAGAGCCCGACAGAGCCCGACAGAGCCCGACAGGGCCCGACAGAGCCCGACAGAACCCAACAGAGCCCGACAGAGCCCGACAGGGCCCGACAGGGCCCGACAGAGCCCGACAGAGCCCGACAGAACCTGACAGAGCCCGACAGAGCCCAGTAGAGCCCGACAGAGCCCGACAGAGCCCGACAGAGCCCGACAAAGCCCGACAGGGCCCGACAGGGCCCGACAGGGCCCAGTAGAGCCCGACAGAGCCCGACAGAGCCCGACAGGGCCCGACAGGGCCCGACAGAGCCCGACAGAGCCCGACAGGGCCCAGTTTAGCCCAGTAGAGCCCGACAGAGCCCGACAGAGCCCGACAGAGCCCAGTAGAGCCCGAGAGAGCCCGACAGGGCCCGACAGAGCCCGACAGGGCCCGACAGAGCCCGACAGAGACCAGTAGAGCCCGACAGAGCCCGACAGAGCCCGACAGAGCCCGACAGGGCCCGACAGGGCCCGACAGGGCCCAGTAGAACCCGACAGATCCCGACAGAGCCCGACAGAGCCCGACAGGGCCCGACAGAGCCCGACAGGGCCCAGTAGAGCCCAACAGAGCCCGACAGAGCCCGACAGAGCCCAGTAGAGCCCGACAGAGCCCGACAGAGCCCGAAAGAGCCCGACAGAGCCCGACAGGGCCCGACAGATCCTGACAGAGCCCGACAGGGCCCGACAGAGCCCGACAGAGCCCAACAGAGCCCGACAGAGCCCAGTAGAGCCCGACAGAGCCCGAGAGAGCCCGACAGAGCCCGACAGAGCACGACAGGGCCCGACAGGCCCCGACAGGGCCCGACAGATGCCGACAGGGCCCGACAGAGCCCGACAGGGCCCGACAGGGAACAGTAGAGCCCAGTAGAGCCCGACAGAGCCCGACAGAGCCCGACAGGGCCCGACAGAGCCCGACAGGGCCCAGTAGAGCCTGACAGAGCCCGACAGAGCCCGACAGGGCCCGACAGAGCCCGACAGGGCCCAGTAGAGCCTGACAGAGCCCGACAGAGCCCGACAGGGCCCGACAGAGCCCGACAGAGCCCGACAGGGCCCAGTAGAGCCCGACAGAGCCCGACAGAGCCCGACAGAGCCCGACAAAGCTCGACAGGGCCCGACAGGGCCCTGTAGAGCCCGACAGGGCCCGACAGAGCCCGACAGAGCCCGACAGAGCCCGACAGGGCCCGACAGAGACCGACAGAGCCCAGTAGAGCCCGACAGAGCCCGACAGAGCCCGACAGAGCCCGACAGGGCCCGACAGAGCCCGACAGAGCCCAGTAGAGCTCGACAGAGCCCGACAGAGCCCGACAGGGCCCGACAGGGCCCAGTAGAGCCCGACAGAGCCCGACAGAGCCCGACAGGGCCCGACAGGGCCCGACAGAGCCCGACAGAGCCCGACAGGACCCGACAGACCCCAATAGAGCCCGACAGAGCCCAGTAGAGCCCGACAGAGCCCGACAGAGCCCGACAGAGCCCGACAGGGCCCGACAGGGCCCGACAGAGCCCAGTAGAGCCCGACAGAGCCCGACAGAGCCCGACAGGGCCCGAGAGGGCCCGACAGGGCCCGACAGGGCCCAGTAGAGCCCGACAGAGCCCGACAGAGCCCGACAGAGCCCGACAGAGCCCGACAGGGCCCGACAGAGCCCGACAGAGCCCCCAAGGGCCCGACAGATCCCGACAGAGCCCGACAGAGCCCGACAGGGCCCGACAGACCCCAATAGAGCCCGACAGAGCCCAGTAGAGCCCGAGAGAGCCCGACAGAGCCCGACAGAGCCCGAGAGGGCCCGACAGGGCCCGACAGGGCCCAGTAGAGCCCGACAGAGCCCGACAGAGCCCGACAGAGCCCGACAGGGCCCGACAGAGCCCGACAGAGCCCGCAAGGGCCCGACAGGGCCCGACAGATCCCGACAGAGCCCGACAGGGCCCGACAGACCCCAATAGGGCCCGACAGACCCCAATAGAGCCCGACAGAGCCCAGTAGAGCCCGAGAGAGCCCGACAGAGCCCGACAGAGCCCGACAGGGCCCGACAGGGCCCAGTTTAGCCCAGTAGAGCCCGACAGAGCCCGACAGAGCCCGACAGAGCCCGACAGAGCCCAGTAGAGCCCGACAGAGCCCGACAGAGCCCGACAGGGCCCGACAGAGCCCGACAGAGACCAGTAGAGCCCGACAGAGCCCGACAGAGCCCGACAGAGCCCGAAAGGGCCCGACAGGGCCCGACAGGGCCCAGTAGAGCCCGACAGAGCCCGACAGAGCCCGACAGAGCCCGATAGGGCCCGACAGAGCCCGACAGAGCCCAACAGAGCCCGACAGAGCCGAGTAGAGCCCGACAGAGCCCGACAGAGCTTGACAGGGCCCGACAGGGCCCGACAGGGCCCAACAGAGGCCGACAGGGCCCGACAGAGCCCGACAGGGCCCGACAGGGAACAGTAGAGCACAGTAGAGCCCGACAGAGCCCGACAGAGCCCGACAGGGACCGACAGAGCCCGACAGAGCCCGACAGGGCCCGACAGAGCCCAGTAGAGCCCGACAGAGCCCGACAGAGCCCGACAGAGCCCGACAGGGCCCGACAGGGCCCGACAGAGCCCGACAGAAACCGACAGAGCCCGACAGGGCCCAGTAGAGCCCGACAGAGCCCGACAGAGCCCGACAGGGCCCGACAGGGAACAGTAGAGCCCAGTAGAGCCCGACAGAGCCCGACAGAGCCCGACAGGGCCCGACAGAGCCCGACAGAACCCGACAGAGCCCGACAGAGCCCGACAGGGCCCGACAGGGCCCGACAGAGCCCGACAGAGCCCGACAGAACCTGACAGAGCCCGACAGAGACCAGTAGAGCCCGACAGAGCCCGACAGAGCCCGACAGAGCCCGACAGGGCCCGACAGGGCCCGACAGAGCCCGATAGGGCCCGACAGAGCCCGACAGAGCCCGAGAGGGCCCGACAGAGCCCGACAGGGCCCAGTAGAGCCCGACAGAGCCCGACAGGGCCCGACAGGGCCCGACAGGGCCCAGTAGAGCCCGACAGAGCCCGACAGAGCCCGACAGGGCCCGACAGGGCCCGACAGGGCCCGACAGAGCCCGACAGAGCCCGACAGGGCCCGACAGAGCCCGACAGGGCCCGACAGGGAACAGTAGAGCCCGACAGAGCCCGACAGAGCCCGACAGAGCCCGACAAAGCTCGACAGGGCCCGACAGGGCCCAGTAGAGCCCGACAGGGCCCGACAGAGCCCGACAGAGCCCGACAGAGCCCGACAGGGCCCGACAGAGCCTGACAGAGCCCAGTAGAGCCCGACAGAGCCCGACAGAGCCCGACAGAGCCCGACAGGGCCCGACAGAGCCCGACAGGGCCCGACAGAGCCCGACAGAGCCCAGTAGAGCTCGACAGAGCCCGACAGAGCCCGACAGGGCCCGACAGGGCCCAGTAGAGCCCGACAGAGCCCGACAGAGCCCGACAGGGCCCGACAGGGCCCGACAGAGCCCGACAGAGCCCGACAGGGCCCAACAGAGCCCGACAGGGCCTGACAGGGCTCGACAGAGCCCAGTAGAGCCCGACAGAGCCCGACAGAGCCAGACAGAGCCCGACAGGGCCCGACAGGGCCCGACAGGGCCCAGTAGAGCCCGACAGGGCCCGACAGAGCCCGACAGAGCCCGAGAGGGCCCGACAGGGCCCGACAGGGCCCAGTAGAGCCCGACAGAGTCCGACAGAGCCCGACAGAGCCCGACAGAGCCCGACAGGGCCCGACAGAGCCCGACAGAGCCCGACAGAGCCCAGTAGAGCCCGACAGAGCCCGACAGAGCCCGACAGAGCCAGACAGAGCCCGACAGGTCCCGACAGAGCCCGACAGAGCCCAGTAGAGCCCGACAGAGCCCGACAGAGCCCGACAGAGCCCGAGAGGGCCCGACAGGGCCCGACAGGGCCCAGTAGAGCCCGACAGAGTCCGACAGAGCCCGACAGAGCCCGACAGAGCCCGACAGGGCCCGACAGAGCCCGACAGAGCCCGCAAGGGACCGACAGGGCCCAACAGAGCCCGACAGAGCCCGACAGAGCCCGACAGAGCCTAGTAGAGCCCGACAGAGCCCGACAGAGCCCGACAGGGCCCGACAGGGCCCGACAGGGCCCAGTAGAGCCCGACAGGGCCCGACAGGGCCCGACAGGGCCCAGTAGAGCCCGACAGAGCCCGACAGAGCCCGACAGAGCCCGACAGGGCCCGACAGGGCCCGACAGAGCCCGACAGAGCCCGACAGGGCCCAGTTTAGCCCAGTAGAGCCCGACAGAGCCCGACAGAGCCCGACAGAGCCCAGTAGAGCCCGAGAGAGCCCGACAGGGCCCGACAGAGCCCGACAGGGCCCGACAGAGCCCGACAGAGACCAGTAGAGCCCGACAGAGCCCGACAGAGCCCGACAGAGCCCGACAGGGCCCGACAGGGCCCGACAGGGCCCAGTAGAACCCGACAGATCCCGACAGAGCCCGACAGAGCCCGACAGGGCCCGACAGAGCCCGACAGGGCCCAGTAGAGCCCAACAGAGCCCGACAGAGCCCGACAGAGCCCAGTAGAGCCCGACAGAGCCCGACAGAGCCCGAAAGAGCCCGACAGAGCCCGACAGGGCCCGACAGATCCTGACAGAGCCCGACAGGGCCCGACAGAGCCCGACAGAGCCCAACAGAGCCCGACAGAGCCCAGTAGAGCCCGACAGAGCCCGAGAGAGCCCGACAGAGCCCGACAGAGCCCGACAGGGCCCGACAGGCCCCGACAGGGCCCGACAGATGCCGACAGGGCCCGACAGAGCCCGACAGGGCCCGACAGGGAACAGTAGAGCCCAGTAGAGCCCGACAGAGCCCGACAGAGCCCGACAGGGCCCGACAGAGCCCGACAGGGCCCAGTAGAGCCTGACAGAGCCCGACAGAGCCCGACAGGGCCCGACAGAGCCCGACAGGGCCCAGTAGAGCCTGACAGAGCCCGACAGAGCCCGACAGGGCCCGACAGAGCCCGACAGAGCCCGACAGGGCCCAGTAGAGCCCGACAGAGCCCGACAGAGCCCGACAGAGCCCGACAAAGCTCGACAGGGCCCGACAGGGCCCTGTAGAGCCCGACAGGGCCCGACAGAGCCCGACAGAGCCCGACAGAGCCCGACAGGGCCCGACAGAGACCGACAGAGCCCAGTAGAGCCCGACAGAGCCCGACAGAGCCCGACAGAGCCCGACAGGGCCCGACAGAGCCCGACAGAGCCCAGTAGAGCTCGACAGAGCCCGACAGAGCCCGACAGGGCCCGACAGGGCCCAGTAGAGCCCGACAGAGCCCGACAGAGCCCGACAGGGCCCGACAGGGCCCGACAGAGCCCGACAGAGCCCGACAGGACCCGACAGACCCCAATAGAGCCCGACAGAGCCCAGTAGAGCCCGACAGAGCCCGACAGAGCCCGACAGAGCCCGACAGGGCCCGACAGGGCCCGACAGAGCCCAGTAGAGCCCGACAGAGCCCGACAGAGCCCGACAGGGCCCGAGAGGGCCCGACAGGGCCCGACAGGGCCCAGTAGAGCCCGACAGAGCCCGACAGAGCCCGACAGAGCCCGACAGAGCCCGACAGGGCCCGACAGAGCCCGACAGAGCCCCCAAGGGCCCGACAGATCCCGACAGAGCCCGACAGAGCCCGACAGGGCCCGACAGACCCCAATAGAGCCCGACAGAGCCCAGTAGAGCCCGAGAGAGCCCGACAGAGCCCGACAGAGCCCGAGAGGGCCCGACAGGGCCCGACAGGGCCCAGTAGAGCCCGACAGAGCCCGACAGAGCCCGACAGAGCCCGACAGGGCCCGACAGAGCCCGACAGAGCCCGCAAGGGCCCGACAGGGCCCGACAGATCCCGACAGAGCCCGACAGGGCCCGACAGACCCCAATAGGGCCCGACAGACCCCAATAGAGCCCGACAGAGCCCAGTAGAGCCCGAGAGAGCCCGACAGAGCCCGACAGAGCCCGACAGGGCCCGACAGGGCCCAGTTTAGCCCAGTAGAGCCCGACAGAGCCCGACAGAGCCCGACAGAGCCCGACAGAGCCCAGTAGAGCCCGACAGAGCCCGACAGAGCCCGACAGGGCCCGACAGAGCCCGACAGAGACCAGTAGAGCCCGACAGAGCCCGACAGAGCCCGACAGAGCCCGAAAGGGCCCGACAGGGCCCGACAGGGCCCAGTAGAGCCCGACAGAGCCCGACAGACCCCGACAGAGCCCGATAGGGCCCGACAGAGCCCGACAGAGCCCAACAGAGCCCGACAGAGCCGAGTAGAGCCCGACAGAGCCCGACAGAGCTTGACAGGGCCCGACAGGGCCCGACAGGGCCCAACAGAGGCCGACAGGGCCCGACAGAGCCCGACAGGGCCCGACAGGGAACAGTAGAGCACAGTAGAGCCCGACAGAGCCCGACAGAGCCCGACAGGGACCGACAGAGCCCGACAGAGCCCGACAGGGCCCGACAGAGCCCAGTAGAGCCCGACAGAGCCCGACAGAGCCCGACAGAGCCCGACAGGGCCCGACAGGGCCCGACAGAGCCCGACAGAAACCGACAGAGCCCGACAGGGCCCAGTAGAGCCCGACAGAGCCCGACAGAGCCCGACAGGGCCCGACAGGGAACAGTAGAGCCCAGTAGAGCCCGACAGAGCCCGACAGAGCCCGACAGGGCCCGACAGAGCCCGACAGAACCCGACAGAGCCCGACAGAGCCCGACAGGGCCCGACAGGGCCCGACAGAGCCCGACAGAGCCCGACAGAACCTGACAGAGCCCGACAGAGACCAGTAGAGCCCGACAGAGCCCGACAGAGCCCGACAGAGCCCGACAGGGCCCGACAGGGCCCGACAGAGCCCGATAGGGCCCGACAGAGCCCGACAGAGCCCGAGAGGGCCCGACAGAGCCCGACAGGGCCCAGTAGAGCCCGACAGAGCCCGACAGGGCCCGACAGGGCCCGACAGGGCCCAGTAGAGCCCGACAGAGCCCGACAGAGCCCGACAGGGCCCGACAGGGCCCGACAGGGCCCGACAGAGCCCGACAGAGCCCGACAGGGCCCGACAGAGCCCGACAGGGCCCGACAGGGAACAGTAGAGCCCGACAGAGCCCGACAGAGCCCGACAGAGCCCGACAAAGCTCGACAGGGCCCGACAGGGCCCAGTAGAGCCCGACAGGGCCCGACAGAGCCCGACAGAGCCCGACAGAGCCCGACAGGGCCCGACAGAGCCTGACAGAGCCCAGTAGAGCCCGACAGAGCCCGACAGAGCCCGACAGAGCCCGACAGGGCCCGACAGAGCCCGACAGGGCCCGACAGAGCCCGACAGAGCCCAGTAGAGCTCGACAGAGCCCGACAGAGCCCGACAGGGCCCGACAGGGCCCAGTAGAGCCCGACAGAGCCCGACAGAGCCCGACAGGGCCCGACAGGGCCCGACAGAGCCCGACAGAGCCCGACAGGGCCCAACAGAGCCCGACAGGGCCTGACAGGGCTCGACAGAGCCCAGTAGAGCCCGACAGAGCCCGACAGAGCCAGACAGAGCCCGACAGGGCCCGACAGGGCCCGACAGGGCCCAGTAGAGCCCGACAGGGCCCGACAGAGCCCGACAGAGCCCGAGAGGGCCCGACAGGGCCCGACAGGGCCCAGTAGAGCCCGACAGAGTCCGACAGAGCCCGACAGAGCCCGACAGAGCCCGACAGGGCCCGACAGAGCCCGACAGAGCCCGACAGAGCCCAGTAGAGCCCGACAGAGCCCGACAGAGCCCGACAGAGCCAGACAGAGCCCGACAGGTCCCGACAGAGCCCGACAGAGCCCAGTAGAGCCCGACAGAGCCCGACAGAGCCCGACAGAGCCCGAGAGGGCCCGACAGGGCCCGACAGGGCCCAGTAGAGCCCGACAGAGTCCGACAGAGCCCGACAGAGCCCGACAGAGCCCGACAGGGCCCGACAGAGCCCGACAGAGCCCGCAAGGGACCGACAGGGCCCAACAGAGCCCGACAGAGCCCGACAGAGCCCGACAGAGCCTAGTAGAGCCCGACAGAGCCCGACAGAGCCCGACAGGGCCCGACAGGGCCCGACAGGGCCCAGTAGAGCCCGACAGGGCCCGACAGGGCCCGACAGGGCCCAGTAGAGCCCGACAGAGCCCGACAGAGCCCGACAGAGCCCGACAGGGCCCGACAGGGCCCAGTAGAGCCCGACAGAGCCCGACAGAGCCCGACAGAGCCCGACAGGGCCCAGTTTAGCCCAGTAGAGCCCGACAGAGCCCGACAGAGCCCGACAGAGCCCGAGAGAGCCCAACAGAGCCCGACAGAGCCCGACAGGGCCCGACAGAGCCCGACAGAGCCCAGTAGAGCTCGACAGAGCCCGACAGCGCCCGACAGGGCCCGAAAGGGCCCGACAGAGCCCGACAGGGCCCGACAGAGCCCGACAGGGCCCGACAGGGCCCGACAGGGCCCAGTAGAGCCCAACAGAGCCCGACATGGCCCGACAGAGCCCGACAGAGCCCGACAGGGCCCGACAGGGCCCGATAGAGCCCGACAGAGCCCGACAGAGCCCAGTAGAGCCCGACAGAGCCCGACAGAGCCCGACAGGGCCCGACAGAGCTCGACAGGGCCCGACAGGGCCCGACAGAGCCCGACAGAGCCCGATAGAGCCCGACAGGGCCCGACAGGGCCCAGTAGAGCCCGACAGAGCCCGACAGAGCCCGACAGGGCCCGACATAGCCCGACAGAGCCCGAAAGAGCCCGACAGAGCCCGATAGGGCCCGACAGAACCCGACAGAGCCCGACAGGGCCCGACAGAGCCCGACAGAGCCCGACAGAGCCCAGTAGAGCCCGACAGAGCCCGACAGAGCCCGACAGGGCCCGACAGGGCCCGACAGAGCCCGACAGAGCCCGACAGGGCCCGACAGAGCCCGACAGAGCCCGACAGGGCCCGACAGGGCCCGACAGAGCCCGACAGAGCCCGACAGGGCCCGACAGAGCCCGACAGAGCCCGACAGGGCCCGACAGGGCCCGACAGAGCCCGACAGAGCCCGACAGGGCCCGACAGGGAACAGTAGAGCCCAGTAGAGCCCGACAGAGCCCGACAGAGCCCGACAGGGCCCAGTAGAGCCCGACAGAGCCCGACAGAGCCCGACAGAGCCCGACGGGGCCCGACAGAGCCCGACAGGGCCCAGTAGAGCCCGACAGAGCCCGACAGAGCCCGACAGAGCCCGACAGGGCCCGTCAGAGCCCGACAGAGCCCGACAGAGCCCGACAGAGCTCGACAGAGCCCGACAGGGCCCAGTAGAGCCCGACAGAGCCCGACAGAGCCCGACAGAGCCCGACAGGGTCCGACAGGGAACAGTAGAGCCCAGTAGAGCCCGACAGAGCCCGACAGAGCCCGACAGAGCCCGACAGGGCCCGACAGACCCCGACAGAACCCGACAGAGCCCGACAGAGCCCGACAGGGCCCGACACGGCCCGACAGAGCCCGACAGAGCCCGACAGAACCCGACAGATCCCGACAGAGCCCAGTAGAGCCCGACAGAGCCCGACAGAGCCCGACAGAGCCCGACAGGGCCCGACAGGGCCCGACAGAGCCCGACAGAGCCCGACAGGGCCCGACAGAGCCCGACAGGGACCGACAGGGAACAGTAGAGCCCAGTAGAGCCCGACAGAGCCCGACAGAGCCCGACAGAGCCCGACAGGGCCCGACAGAGCCCGACAGGGCCCAGTAGAGCCCGACAGAGCCCGACAGGGCCGACAGGGCCCGACAGGGCCCAGTAGAGCCCGACAGAGCCCAGTAGAGCCCGACAGAGCCCGACAGAGCCCGACAGGGCCCGACAGGGCCCGACAGAGCCCGACAGGGCCCGACAGGGCCCGACAGAGCCCGACAGAGCCCGACAGGGCCCAGTAGAGCCCGACAGAGCCCGACAGAGCCCGACAGAGCCCGACAAAGCCCGACAGGGCCCGACAGGGCCCGACAGAGCCTGACAGGGCCCGACAGGGCCCGACAGAGCCCGACAGAGCCCGACAGGGCCCGACAGGGCCCGACAGAGCCCGACAGAGCCCGACAGGGCCCAGTAGAGCCCGACAGAGCCCGACAGAGCCCGACAGAGCCCGACAGGGCCCGACAGAGCCCGACAGGGCCCGACAGAGCCCGACAGAGCCCAGTAGAGCTCGACAGAGCCCGACAGAGCCCGACAGGGCCCGACAGGGCCCAGTAGAGCCCGACAGGGCCCGACAGAGCCCGACAGAGCCCAGTAGAACTCGACAGAGCCCGAAAGAGCCCGACAGAGCCCAGTAGAACTCGACAGAGCCCGACAGAGCCCGACAGGGCCCGACAGGGCGCAGTAGAGCCCGACAGAGCCCGACAGAGCCCGACAGGGCCCGACAGGGCCCGACAGAGCCCAGTAGAGCCCGACAGAGCCCGACAGGGCCCGACAGAGCCCGACAGAGCCTGACAGGGCCCGACAGAGCCCGACAGAGCCCAGTAGAGCCCGACAGAGCCCGACAGAGCCCGACAGAGCCCGAGAGGGCCCGACAGGGCCCGACAGGGCCCAGTAGAGCTCGACAGAGCCCAGTAGAGCCCGACAGAGCCCGACAGGGCCCGACAGAGCCCGACAGAGCCCGCAAGGGCCCGACAGGGCCCGACAGAGCCTGACAGAGCCCAGTAGAGCCCGACAGAGCCCGACAGAGCCCGACAGAGCCCAGTAGAGCCCGACAGAGCCCGACAGAGCACGACAGGGCCCGACAGGGCCCGACAGGGCCCAGTAGAGCCCGACAGAGCCCGACAGGGCCCGACAGGGCCCAGTAGAGCCCGACAGAGCCCGACAGAGCCCGACAGAGCCCGACAGGGCCCAGTTTAGCCCAGTAGAGCCAGACAGAGCCCGACAGAGCCCGACAGGGCCCAGTAGAGCCCGACAGAGCCCGACAGAGCCCGACAGAGCCCGACAGAGCCCAGTTTAGCCCAGTAGAGACCGACAGAGCCCGACAGAGCCCGACAGAGCCCAACAGAGCCCGACAGAGCCCGACAGGGCCCGACAGATCCCGACAGAGCCCAGTAGAGCTCGACAGAGCCCGACAGAGCCCGACAGGGCCCGAAAGGGCCCGACAGAGCCCGACAGGGCCCGACAGGGCCCGACAGGGCCCAGTAGAGCCCGACAGAGCCCGACAGGGCCCGACAGAGCCCAGTAGAGCTCGACAGAGCCCGACAGAGCCCGACAGAGCCCGACAGAACCCGACAGAGCCCGACAGGGCCCGACAGGGCCCGACAGGGCCCGATAGAGCCCGACAGAGCCCGACAGGGCCCAGTAGAGACCGACAGAGCCCGACAGAGCCCGACAGAGCCCGACAGGGCCCGACAGGGAACAGTAGAGCCCAGTAGAGCCCGACAGAGCCCGACAGAGCCCGACAGAGCCCGACAGGGCCCGACAGAGCCCGACAGAACCCGACAGAGCCCGACAGAGCCCAACAGGGCCCGACACGGCCCGACAGAGCCCGACAGAGCCCGACAGAGCCCGACAGAGCCCAGTAGAGCCCGACAGAGCCCGACAGAGCCCGACAGAGCCCGACAGGGCCCGACAGGGCCCGACAGAGCCCGACAGGGCCCGACAGGGAACAGTAGAGCCCAGTAGAGCCCGACAGAGCCCGACAGAGCCCGACAGAGCCCGACAGGGCCTGACAGAGCCCGACAGGGCCCAGTAGAGCCCGACAGAGCCCGACAGGGCCCGACAGGGCCCGACAGGGCCCAGTAGAGCCCGACAGAAACCAGTAGAGCCCGACAGAGCCCGACAGAGCCCGACAGGGCCTGACAGGGCCCGACAGAGCCCGACAGGGCCCGACAGAGCCCGACAGAGCCCGACAGAGCCCGACAGAGCCCGATAGGGCCCAGTAGAGCCCGACAGAGCCCGACAGAGCACGACAGAGCCCGACAAAGCCCGACAGGGCCCGACAGGGCCCGACAGAGCCCGACAGGGCCCGACAGAGCCCGACAGAGCCCGACAGAGCCGGACAGGGCCCGACAGAGCCCAACAGAGCCCGACAGAGCCCGACAGGGCCCAGTAGAGCCCGACAGAGCCCGACAGAGCCCGACAGAGCCCGACAGGGCCCAGTAGAGCCCGACAGAGCCCGACAGGGCCCGACAGGGCCCGACAGGGCCCAGTAGAGCCCGACAGAGCCCAGTAGAGCCCGACAGAGCCCGACAGAGCCCGACAGGGCCCGACAGGGCCCGACAGAGCCCGCCAGGGCCCGACAGAGCCCGACAGAGCCCGACAGGGCCCAGTAGAGCCCGACAGAGCCCGACAGAGCCCGACAGAGCCCGACAGGGCCCGACAGAGCCCGACAGAACCCGACAGAGCCCGACAGAGCCCGACAGGGCCCGACACGGCCCGACAGAGCCCGACAGAGCCCGACAGAACCCGACAGAGCCCGACAGAACCCGACAGAGCCCGACAGAGCCCGACAGAGCCCGACAGAGCCCGACAGGGCCCGACAGGGCCCGACAGAGCCCGACAGAGCCCGACAGGGCCCGACAGAGCCCGACAGGGCCCGACAGGGAACAGTAGAGCCCAGTAGAGCCCGACAGAGCCCGACAGAGCCTGACAGGGCCCGACAGAGCCCGACAGGGCCCAGAAGAGCCCGACAGAGCCCGACAGGGCCCGACAGGGCCCGACAGGGCCCAGTAGAGCCCGACAGAGCCCAGTAGAGCCCGACAGAGCCCGACAGAGCCCGACAGGGCCCGACAGGGCCCGACAGAACCCGACAGGGCCCGACAGAGCCCGACAGAGCCCGACAGGGCCCGACAGAGCCCGACAGAGCCCGACAGGGCCCAGTAGAGCCCGACAGAGCCCGACAGAGCCCGACAAAGCCCGACAGGGCCCGACAGGGCCCGACAGAGCCCGACAGGGCCCGACAGAGCCCGACAGATCCCGACAGAGCCGGACAGGGCCCGACAGAGCCCAACAGAGCCCGACAGAGCCCGACAGTGCCCAGTAGAGCCCGACAGAGCCTGACAGAGCCCGACAGGGCCCGACAGAGCCCGACAGGGCCCGACAGAGCCCGACAGAGCCCAGTAGAGCTCGACAGAGCCCGACAGAGCCCGACAGGGCCCGACAGGGCCCAGTAGAGCCCGACAGGGCCCGACAGAGCCCGACAGAGCCCGACAGAGCCCGACAGGGCCCGACAGGGCCCGACAGAACCCGTCAGAGACCAGTAGAGCCCGACAGAGCCCGACAGAGCCCGACAGAGCCCGACAGGGCCCGACCGAGCCCGACAGAGCACAGTAGAGCTCGACAGAGCCCGACAGAGCCCGACAGAGCCCGACAGAGCCCAGTAGAGCCCAGTAGAACCCGACAGAGCCCAGTAGAGCCGACAGAGCCCGACAGAGACCGACAGAGCCCGACAGGGCCCGACAGAGCCCGACAGGGCCCGACAGGGCCCGACAGAGCCCGACAGAGCCCGACAGAACCCGACAGAGCCCGACAGAGCCCAGTAGAGCCTGACAGAGCCCGACAGAGCCCGACAGAGCTCGACAGGGCCCGACAGGGCCCGACAGAGCCCGACAGAGCCCGACAGAGCCCAGTAGAGCCCGACAGAGCCCGACAGAGCCCAGTAGAGCCCGACAGAGCCCGACAGAGCCCGACAGAGCCCGACAGGGCCCAGTAGAGCCCGACAGAGCCCGACAGAGCCCGACAGAGCCCGACAGGGCCCGACAGAGCCCGACAGAGCCCGACAGGGCCCAGTAGAGCCTCACAGAGCCCGACAGAGCTCGACAGAGCCCGACAAAGCCCGACAGGGCCCGACAGGGCCCGACAGAGCCCGACAGGGCCCGACAGAGCCCGACAGGGCCCGAAAGAGCCCGACAGTGCCCGATAGACCCCGACAGGGCCCAGTAGAGCCTGACAGAGCCCGACAGAGCTCGACAGAGCCCGACAAAGCCCGACCGGGCCCGACAGAGCCCGACAGAGGCCGACAGGGCCCGACAGAGCCCGACAGGGCCCGACAGGGAACAGTAGAGACCAGTAGAGCCCGACAGAGCCCGACAGGGCCCGACAGGGCCCGACAGGGCCCAGTAGAGCCCGACAGAGCCCGACAGAGCCCGACAGAGCCCGACAGGGCCCGACAGAGCTCGACAGAGCCCGACAGAAACCGACAGAGCCCGACAGGGCCCAGTAGAGCCCGACAGAGCCCGACAGAGCCCGACAGGGCCCGACAGGGAACAGTAGAACCCAGTAGAGCCCGACAGAGCCCGACAGAGCCCGACAGAGCCCGACAGGGCCCGACAGAGCCCGACAGAACCCGACAAAGCCCGACAGAGCCCGACAGGGCCCGACAGGGCCCGACAGAGCCCGACAGAGCCCGACAGAACCTGACAGAGCCCGACAGAGCCCAGTAGAGCCCGACAGAGCCCGACAGAGCCCGACAGAGCCCGACAGGGCCCGACAGGGCCCGACAGGGCCCAGTTTAGCCCAGTAGAGCCCGACAGAGCCCGACAGAGCCCGACAGAGCCCGATAGAGCCCAGTAGAGCCCGACAGAGCCCGACAGGGCCCGACAGAGCCCGACAGAGCCCGACAGGGCCCGACAGAGCCCGACAGAGACCAGTAGAGCCCGACAGAGCCCGACAGAGCCCGACAGAGCCCGACAGGGCCCGACAGGGCCCGACAGAGCCCGACAGGGCCCGACAGAGCCCGAGAGGGCCCGACAGAGCCCGACAGGGCCCAGTAGAGCCCGACAGAGCCCGAGAGGGCCCGACAGGGCCCGACAGGGCCCAGTAGAGCCCGACAGAGCCCGACAGAGCCCAGTAGAGCCCGACAGAGCCCGACAGGGCCCGACAGGGCCCGACAGAGCCCGACAGAGCCCGACAGGGCCCAGTAGAGCCCGACAGAGCCCGACAGAGCCCGACAGAGACCGACAAAGCCCGACAGGGCCCGACAGGGCCCAGTAGAGCCCGACAGGGCCCGACAGAGCCCGACAGAGCCCGACAGAGCCCGACAGAGACCAGTAGAGCCCGACAGAGCCCGACAGAGCCCGACAGAGCCCGACAGGGCCCGACAGAGCCCGACAGGGCCCGACAGAGCCCGACAGAGCCCAGTAGAGCTCGACAGAGCCCGACAGAGCCCGACAGGGCCCGACAGGGCCCAGTAGAGCCCGACAGAGCCCGACAGAGCCCGACAGGGCCCGACAGGGCCCGACAGAGCCCGACAGAGCCCGACAGGGCCCGACAGAGCCCAGTAGAGCCCGAGAGAGCCCGACAGAGCCCGACAGAGCCCGACAGGGCCCGACAGGGCCCGACAGAGCCCGACAGGGCCCAGTTTAGCCCAGTAGAGCCCGACAGAGCCCGACAGAGCCCGACAGAGCCCAGTAGAGCCCGACAGAGCACGACAGGGCCCGACAGAGCCCGACAGAGCCCGACAGGGCCCGACAGAGCCCGACAGAGACCAGTAGAGCCCGACAGAGCCCGACAGAGCCCGACAGAGCCCGACAGGGCCCGACAGGGCCCGACAGGGCCCAGTAGAGCCCGACAGAGCCCGACAGAGCCCGACAGAGCCCGACAGGGCCCGACAGAGCCCGACAGGGCCCGACAGAGCCCGACAGGGCCCGACAGGGCCCAGTAGAGCCCAACAGAGCCCGACAGAGCCCGACAGAGCCCAGTAGAGCCCGACAGAGCCCGACAGAGCCCGAAAGAGCCCGACAGAGCCCGACAGGGCCCGACAGATCCTGACAGAGTCCGACACGGCCCGACAGAGCCCGACAGAGCCCAACAGAGCCCGACAGAGCCCAGTAGAGCCCGCCAGAGCCCGACAGAGGCCGACAGGGCCCGACAGGGCCCGACAGGGCCCGACAGAGGCCGACAGGGAACAGTAGAGCCCAGTAGAGCCCGACAGAGCCCGACAGAGCCCGACAGGGCCCGACAGAGCCCGACAGGGCCCAGTAGAGCCTGACAGAGCCCGACAGGGCCCGACAGGGCCCGACAGGGCCCAGTAGAGCCCGACAGAGCCCGACAGGGCCCGACAGAGCCCGACAGGGCCCGACAGAGCCCGACAGAGCCCAGTAGAGCCCGAAAGAGCCCGACAGAGCCCGACAGGGCCCGACAGAGCCCGACAGAGCCCGACAGAGCCCGACAGAGCCCAGTAGAGCCCGAAAGAGCCCGACAGAGCCCGACAGGGCCCGACAGGGCGCAGTAGAGCCCGACAGAGCCCGACAGAGCCCGACAGGGCCCTACAGGGCCCGACAGAGCCCGACAGAGCCCGACAGAGCCCGACAGGGCCCGACAGGGAACAGTAGAGCCCAGTAGAGCCCGACAGAGCCCGACAGAGCCCGACAGAGCCCGACAGGGCCCGACAGAGCCCGACAGGGCCCAGTAGAGCCCGACAGAGCCCGACAGAGCCCGACAGGGCCCGACAGAGCCCGACAGAGCCCGACAGAACCCGACAGAGCCCGACAGGGCCCGACAGGGCCCGACAGAGCCCGACAGAGCCCGACAGGGCCCAGTAGAGCCCGACAGAGCCCGACAGAGCCCGACAGAGCCCGACAGGGTCCGACAGGGAACAGTAGAGCCCAGTAGAGCCCGACAGAGCCCGACAGAGCCCGACAGAGCCCGACAGGGCCCGACAGAGCCCGACAGAACCCGACAGAGCCCGACAGAGCCCGACAGGGCCCGACACGGCCCGACAGAGCCCGACAGAGCCCGACAGAACCCGACAGATCCCGACAGAGCCCAGTAGAGCCGGACAGAGCCCGACAGAGCCCGACAGGGCCCGACAGGGCCCGACAGAGCCCGACAGAGCCCGACAGAGCCCGACAGGGCCCGACAGAGCCCGACAGGGCCCGACAGGGAACAGTAGAGCCCAGTAGAGCCCGACAGAGCCCGACAGAGCCCGACAGAGCCCGACAGAGCCCGACAGGGCCCGACAGAGCCCGACAGGGCCCAGTAGAGCCCGACAGAGCCCGACAGGGCCCGACAGGGCCCGACAGGGCCCAGCAGATCCCGACAGAGCCCAGTAGAGCCCGACAGAGCCCGACAGAGCCCGACAGGGCCCGACAGGGCCCGACAGAGCCCGACAGGGCCCGACAGAGCCCGACAGAGCCCGAGAGGGCCCGACAGAGCCCGACAGAGCCCGACAGGGCCCAGTAGAGCCCGACAGAGCCCGACAGAGCCCGACAGAGCCCGACAAAGCCCGACAGGGCCCGACAGGGCCCGACAGAGCCCGACAGGGCCCGACAGAGCCCGACAGAGCCCGACAGAGCCGGACAGGGCCCGACAGAGCCCAACAGAGCCCGACAGAACCCGACAGGGCCCAGTAGAGCCCGACAGAGCCCGACAGAGCCCGACAGAGCCCGACAGGGCCCGACAGAACCCGTCAGAGAGCAGTAGAGCCCGACAGAGCCCGACAGAGCCCGACAGAGCCCGACAGGGCCCGATAGAGCCCGACAGAGCCCAGTAGAGCTCGACAGAGCCCGACAGAGCCCGACAGAGCCCAGTAGAGCTCGACAGAGCCCGACAGAGCCCGACAGGGCCCGACAGGGTGCAGTAGAGCCCGACAGAGCCCGACGGAGCCCGACAGGGCCCGACAGGGCCCAACAGAACCCGTCAGAGACCAGTAGAGCCCGACAGAGCCCGACAGAGCCCGACAGAGCCCGACAGAGCCGAACGAGCCCGACAGAGCACAGTAGAGCCCGACAGAGCCCGACAGAGCCCGACAGAGCCCGACAGAGCACAGTAGAGCCCGACAGAGCCCGACAGAGCCCGACAGGGCCCGACAGAGCCCGACAGGGCCCAGTAGAGCCCAGTAGAGCCTGACAGAGCCCGACAGAGCCCGACAGAGCCCGACAGGGCCCGACAGAGCCCGACAGGGCCCGAAAGAGCCCGACAGTGCCCGATAGAGCCCGACAGGGCCCAGTAGAGCCTGACAGAGCCCGACAGAGCCCGACAGAGTCCGACAGGGCCCGACAGAGCCCGACAGGGCCCGACAGAGACCGACAGAGCCCAGTAGAGCCCGACAGAGCCCGACAGAGCCCGACAGGGCCCGACAGGGCCCGACAGAGCCCGACAGAGCCCGACAGGGCCCGACAGTGCCCAGTAGAGCCCGACAGAGCCCGACAGGGCCCAACAGAGCCCGACAGAGCCCGACAGAGCCCGACAGGGCCCGACAGGGCCCGACAGAGCCCAGTAGAGCCCGACAGAGCCCGACAGAGCCCGACAGATCCCGACAGAGCCCGACAGAGCCCAGTAGAGCCCGACAGAGCCCGACAGAGCCCGACAGAGACCGACAAAGCCCGACAGGGCCCGACAGGGCCCAGTAGAGCCCGACAGGGCCCGACAGAGCCCGACAGAGCCCGACAGAGCCCGACAGAGACCAGTAGAGCCCGACAGAGCCCGACAGAGCCCGACAGAGCCCGACAGGGCCCGACAGAGCCCGACAGGGCCCGACAGAGCCCGACAGAGCCCAGTAGAGCTCGACAGAGCCCGACAGAGCCCGACAGGGCCCGACAGGGCCCAGTAGAGCCCGACAGAGCCCGACAGAGCCCGACAGGGCCCGACAGGGCCCGACAGAGCCCGACAGAGCCCGACAGGGCCCGACAGAGCCCGACAGGGCCCGAGAGAGCCCGACAGAGCCCGACAGAGCCCGACAGGGCCCGACAGGGCCCGACAGAGCCCGACAGGGCCCAGTTTAGCCCAGTAGAGCCCGACAGAGCCCGACAGAGCCCGACAGAGCCCAGTAGAGCCCGACAGAGCCCGACAGGGCCCGACAGAGCCCGACAGAGCCCGACAGGGCCCGACAGAGCCCGACAGAGACCAGTAGAGCCCGACAGAGCCCGACAGAGCCCGACAGAGCCCTACAGAGCCCAGTAGAGCCCGACAGAGCCCGACAGAGCCCGAAAGAGCCCGACAGAGCCCGACAGGGCCCGACAGATCCTGACAGAGTCCGACAGGGCCCGACAGAGCCCGACAGAGCCCAACAGAGCCCGACAGAGCCCAGTAGAGCCCGCCAGAGCCCGACAGAGGCCGACAGGGCCCGACAGGGCCCGACAGGGCCCGACAGAGGCCGACAGGGCCCGACAGAGCCCGACAGGGCCCGACAGGGAACAGTAGAGCCCAGTAGAGCCCGACAGAGCCCGACAGAGCCCGACAGGGCCCGACAGAGCCCGACAGGGCCCAGTAGAGCCTGACAGAGCCCGACAGGGCCCGACAGGGCCCGACAGGGCCCAGTAGAGCCCGACAGAGCCCGACAGGGCCCGACAGAGCCCGACAGGGCCCGACAGAGCCCGACAGAGCCCAGTAGAGCCCGACAGAGCCCGACAGAGCCCGACAGAGCCCAGTAGAGCCCGAAAGAGCCCGACAGAGCCCGACAGGGCCCGACAGGGCGCAGTAGAGCCCGACAGAGCCCGACAGAGCCCGACAGGGCCCTACAGGGCCCGACAGAGCCCGACAGAGCCCGACAGAGCCCGACAGGGCCCGACAGGGAACAGTAGAGCCCAGTAGAGCCCGACAGAGCCCGACAGAGCCCGACAGAGCCCGACAGGGCCCGACAGAGCCCGACAGGGCCCAGTAGAGCCCGACAGAGCCCGACAGAGCCCGACAGGGCCCGACAGAGCCCGACAGAGCCCGACAGAACCCGACAGAGCCCGACAGGGCCCGACAGGGCCCGACAGAGCCCGACAGAGCCCGACAGGGCCCAGTAGAGCCCGACAGAGCCCGACAGAGCCCGACAGAGCCCGACAGGGTCCGACAGGGAACAGTAGAGCCCAGTAGAGCCCGACAGAGCCCGACAGAGCCCGACAGAGCCCGACAGGGCCCGACAGAGCCCGACAGAACCCGACAGAGCCCGACAGAGCCCGACAGGGCCCGACACGGCCCGACAGAGCCCGACGAGCCCGACAGAACCCGACAGATCCCGACAGAGCCCAGTAGAGCCCGACAGAGCCCGACAGAGCCCGACAGAGCCCGACAGGGCCCGACAGGGCCCGACAGAGCCCGACAGAGCCCGACAGGGCCCGACAGAGCCCGACAGGGCCCGACAGGGAACAGTAGAGCCCAGTAGAGCCCGACAGAGCCCGACAGAGCCCGACAGAGCCCGACAGAGCCCGACAGGGCCCGACAGAGCCCGACAGGGCCCAGTAGAGCCCGACAGAGCCCGACAGGGCCCGACAGGGCCCGACAGGGCCCAGCAGAGCCCGACAGAGCCCAGTAGAGCCCGACAGAGCCCGACAGAGCCCGACAGGGCCCGACAGGGCCCGACAGAGCCCGACAGGGCCCGACAGAGCCCGACAGAGCCCGAGAGGGCCCGACAGAGCCCGACAGAGCCCGACAGGGCCCAGTAGAGCCCGACAGAGCCCGACAGAGCCCGACAGAGCCCGACAAAGCCCGACAGGGCCCGACAGGGCCCGACAGAGCCCGACAGGGCCCGACAGAGCCCGACAGAGCCCGACAGAGCCGGACAGGGCCCGACAGAGCCCAACAGAGCCCGACAGAGCCCGACAGGGCCCAGTAGAGCCCGACAGAGCCCGACAGAGCCCGACAGAGCCCGACAGGGCCCGACAGAACCCGTCAGAGACCAGTAGAGCCCGACAGAGCCCGACAGAGCCCGACAGAGCCCGACAGGGCCCGATAGAGCCCGACAGAGCCCAGTAGAGCTCGACAGAGCCCGACAGAGCCCGACAGAGCCCAGTAGAGCTCGACAGAGCCCGACAGAGCCCGACAGGGCCCGACAGGGTGCAGTAGAGCCCGACAGAGCCCGACGGAGCCCGACAGGGCCCGACAGGGCCCGACAGAACCCGTCAGAGACCAGTAGAGCCCGACAGAGCCCGACAGAGCCCGACAGAGCCCGACAGAGCCCGACAGGGCCCGACCGAGCCCGACAGAGCACAGTAGAGCCCGACAGAGCCCGACAGAGCCCGACAGAGCCCGACAGAGCACAGTAGAGCCCGACAGAGCCCGACAGAGCCCGACAGGGCCCGACAGAGCCCGACAGGGCCCAGTAGAGCCCAGTAGAGCCTGACAGAGCCCGACAGAGCCCGACAGAGCCCGACAGGGCCCGACAGAGCCCGACAGGGCCCGAAAGAGCCCGACAGTGCCCGATAGAGCCCGACAGGGCCCAGTAGAGCCTGACAGAGCCCGACAGAGCCCGACAGAGTCCGACAGGGCCCGACAGAGCCCGACAGGGCCCGACAGAGACCGACAGAGCCCAGTAGAGCCCGACAGAGCCCGACAGAGCCCGACAGGGCCCGACAGGGCCCGACAGAGCCCGACAGAGCCCGACAGGGCCCGACAGTGCCCAGTAGAGCCCGACAGAACCCGACAGGGCCCAACAGAGCCCGACAGAGCCCGACAGAGCCCGACAGGGCCCGACAGAGCCCAGTAGAGCCCGACAGAGCCCGACAGAGCCCGACAGATCCCGACAGAGCCCGACAGAGCCCAGTAGAGCCCGACAGAGCCCGACAGAGCCCGACAGGGCCCGACAGGGCCCGACAGAGCCCGACAGGGCCCGACAGAGCCCGACAGAGCCCGACAAAGCCCGACAGGGCCCGACAGGGCCCGACAGAGCCCGACAGGGCCCGACAGAGCCCGACAGAGCCCGACAGAGCCGGACAGGGCCCGACAGAGCCCAACAGAGCCCGACAGAGCCCGACAGGGCCCAGTAGAGCCCGACAGAGCCCGACAGAGCCCGACAGAGCCCGACAGGGCCCGACAGAGCCCGACAGGGCCCGACAGAGCCCAGTAGAGCTCGACAGAGCCCGACAGAGCCCGACAGGGCCCGACAGGGCCCAGTAGAGCCCAGTAGAGCCTGACAGAGCCCGACCAGGGCCCGACAGAGCCCGACAGAGCCCGACAGAACCCGACAGAGCCCGACAGAGCCCAGTAGAGCCTGACAGAGCCCGACAGAGCCCGACAGAGCTCGACAGGGCCCGACAGGGCCCGACAGAGCCCGACAGAGCCCGACAGAGCCCGACAGGGCCCGACAGAGCCCAGTAGAGCCCGACAGAGCCCGACAGAGCCCGACAGGGCCCAGTAGAGCCCGACAGAGCCCGACAGAGCCCGACAGAGCCCGACAGGGCCCGACAGAGCCCGACAGAGCCCGACAGGGCCCAGTAGAGCCTCACAGAGCCCGACAGAGCTCGACAGAGCCCGACAAAGCCCGACAGGGCCCGACAGGGCCCGACAGAGCCCGACAGGGCCCGAAAGAGCCCGACAGTGCCCGATAGAGCCCGACAGGGCCCAGTAGAGCCTGACAGAGCCCGACAGAGCCCGACAGAGTCCGACAGGGCCCGACAGAGCCCGACAGGGCCCGACAGAGCCCGACAGAGCCCAGTAGAGCCCGACAGAGCCCGACAGAGCCCGACAGCGCCCGACAGGGCCCGACAGAGCCCGACAGGGCCCGACAGGGCCCGACAGTGCCCAGTAGAGCCCGACAGAGCCCGATAGGGCCCGACAGAGCCCGACAGAGCCCGACAGAGCCCCAGAGCCCGACAGGGCCCGACAGAGCCCGACAGAGCCCAGTAGAGCCCGACAGAGCCCGACAGAGCCCGACAGATCCCGACAGAGCCCGACAGAGCCCGACAGGGCCCGACAGAGCCCGACAGAGCCCAGTAGAGCCCGACAGAGCCCGACAGGGCCCGACAGAGCCCGACAGGGCCCGACAGAGCCCGACAGAGCCCAGTAGAGCCCGACAGGGCCCGACAGGGCCCTACAGGGCCCGACAGAGCCCAACAGAGCCCGACAGAGCCCAGTAGAGCCCGACAGAGCCCAGTAGAGCCCGACAGAGCCCAGTAGAGCCCGACAAAGCCCGACAGAGCCCGACAGAGCCCGACAGGGCCCGACAGAGCCCGACAGAGCCCAGTAGAGCCCGACAGGGCCCGACAGAGCCCTACAGAGCCCGACAGAGCCCGACAGAGCCCGACAGAGCCTGGCAGGGCCCGACAGGGCCCGACAGAGCCCGAGAGAGCACAGTAGAGCCCGACAGAGCCCGACAGAGCCCGACAGAGCCCGACAGGGCCCGACAGGGTGCAGTAGAGCCCGACAGAGCCCGACAGAGCCCGACAGGGCCCGACAGGGCCCGACAGAACCCGTCAGAGACCAGTAGAGCCCGACAGAGCCCGACAGAGCCCGACAGAGCCCGACAGAGCCCGACAGAGCCCGACAGGGCCCAGTAGAGCCCAGTAGAGCCTGACAGAGCCCGACAGAGCCCGACAGGGCCCGACAGAGCCCGACAGAGCCCGACAGAGCCCGACAGGGCCCAGTAGAGCCCAGTAGAGCCTGACAGAGCCCGACAGAGCCCGACAGGGCCCGACAGAGCCCGACAGAGCCCGACAGAACCCGACAGAGCCCGACAGAGCCCAGTAGAGCCTGACAGAGCCCGACAGAGCCCGACAGAGCTCGACAGGGCCCGACAGGGCCCGACAGAGCCCGACAGAGCCCGACAGAGCCCGACAGGGCCCAGTAGAGCCCAGTAGAGCCTGACAGAGCCCGACAGAGCCCGACAGGGCCCGACAGAGCCCGACAGAGCCCGACAGAACCCGACAGAGCCCGACAGAGCCCAGTAGAGCCTGACAGAGCCCGACAGAGACCGACAGAGCTCGACAGGGCCCGACAGGGCCCGACAGAGCCCGACAGAGCCCGACAGAGCCCGACAGGGCCCGACAGAGCCCAGTAGAGCCCGACAGAGCCCGACAGAGCCCGACAGGGCCCAGTAGAGCCCGACAGAGCCCGACAGAGCCCGACAGAGCCCGACAGGGCCCGACAGAGCCCGACAGAGCCCGACAGGGCCCAGTAGAGGCTCACAGAGCCCGACAGAGCTCGACAGAGCCCGACAAAGCCCGACAGGGCCCGACAGGGCCCGACAGAGCCCGACAGGGCCCGAAAGAGCCCGACAGTGCCCGATAGAGCCCAACAGGGCCCAGTAGAGCCTGACAGAGCCCGACAGAGCCCGACAGAGTCCGACAGGGCCCGACAGAGCCCGACAGGGCCCGACAGAGCCCGACAGAGCCCAGTAGAGCCCGACAGAGCCCGACAGAGCCCGACAGCGCCCGACAGGGCCCGACAGAGCCCGACAGGGCCCGACAGGGCCCGACAGTGCCCAGTAGAGCCCGACAGAGCCCGATAGGGCCCGACAGAGCCCGACAGAGCCCGACAGAGCCCGACAGGGCCCGACAGAGCCCGACAGAGCCCAGTAGAGCCCGACAGAGCCCGACAGAGCCCGACAGATCCCGACAGAGCCCGACAGAGCCCGACAGGGCCCGACAGAGCCCGACAGAGCCCAGTAGAGCCCGACAGAGCCCGACAGGGCCCGACAGAGCCCGACAGGGCCCGACAGAGCCCGACAGAGCCCAGTAGAGCCCGACAGGGCCCGACAGAGCCCGACAGAGCCCGACAGAGCCCAACAGAGCCCGACAGAGCCCGACAGAGCCCGACAGGGCCCGACAGGGCGCAGTAGAGCCCGACAGAGCCCGACAGAGCCCGACAGGGCCCTACAGGGCCCGACAGAGCCCGACAGAGCCCGACAGAGCCCAGTAGAGCCCGACAGAGCCCAGTAGAGCCCGACAGAGCCCGACAGAGCCCGACAGAGCCCGACAGGGCCCGACAGAGCCCGACAGAGCCCAGTAGAGCCCGACAGGGCCCGACAGAGCCCTACAGAGCCCGACAGAGCCCGACAGAGCCCGACAGAGCCTGACAGGGCCCGACAGGGCCCGACAGAGCCCGAGAGAGCACAGTAGAGCCCGACAGAGCCCGACAGAGCCCGACAGAGCCCGACAGGGCCCGACCGAGCCCGACAGAGCACAGTAGAGCCCGACAGCGCCCGACAGAGCCCGACAGAGCCCGACAGAGCCTGACAGAGCCCGACAGCGCCCAGTAGAGCCCAGTAGAACCCGACAGAGCCCAGTAGAGCCCGACAAGGCCCGACAGAGCCCGACAGAGCCCGACAGGGCCCGACAGAGCCCGACAGGGCCCGACAGAACCCGACAGAGCCCGACAGAGCCCAGTAGAGCCTGACAGAGCCCGACAGAGCCCGACAGGGCCCGACAGTGCCCAGTAGAGCCCGACAGAGCCCGATAGGGCCCGACAGAGCCCGACAGAGCCCGACAGAGCCCGACAGGGCCCGACAGAGCCCGACAGAGCCCAGTAGAGCCCGACAGAGCCCGACAGAGCCCGACAGATCCCGACAGAGCCCGACAGAGCCCGATAGGGCCCGACAGAGCCCGACAGAGCCCGACAGAGCCCGACAGGGCCCGACAGAGCCCGACAGAGCCCAGTAGAGCCCGACAGAGCCCGACAGAGCCCGACAGATCCCGACAGAGCCCGACAGAGCCCGACAGGGCCCGACAGAGCCCGACAGAGCCCAGTAGAGCCCGACAGAGCCCGACAGGGCCCGACAGAGCCCGACAGGGCCCGACAGAGCCCGACAGAGCCCAGTAGAGCCCGACAGGGCCCGACAGAGCCCGACAGAGCCCGACAGAGCCCAGTAGAGCCCGACAGAGCCCGACAGAGCCCGACAGGGCCCGACAGGGCGCAGTAGAGCCCGACAGAGCCCGACAGAGCCCGACAGGGCCCTACAGGGCCCGACAGAGCCCGACAGAGCCCGACAGAGCCCAGTAGAGCCCGACAGAGCCCAGTAGAGCCCGACAGAGCCCGACAGAGCCCGACAGAGCCCGACAGGGCCCGACAGAGCCCGACAGAGCCCAGTAGAGCCCGACAGGGCCCGACAGAGCCCTACAGAGCCCGACAGAGCCCGACAGAGCCCGACAGAGCCTGACAGGGCCCGACAGGGCCCGACAGAGCCCGAGAGAGCACAGTAGAGCCCGACAGAGCCCGACAGAGCCCGACAGAGCCCGACAGGGCCCGACCGAGCCCGACAGAGCACAGTAGAGCCCGACAGAGCCCGACAGAGCCCGACAGAGCCTGACAGAGCCCGACAGCGCCCAGTAGAGCCCAGTAGAACCCGACAGAGCCCAGTAGAGCCCGACAAGGCCCGACAGAGCCCGACAGAGCCCGACAGGGCCCGACAGAGCCCGACAGGGCCCGACAGAACCCGACAGAGCCCGACAGAGCCCAGTAGAGCCTGACAGAGCCCGACAGAGCCCGACAGGGCCCGACAGGGAACAGTAGAGCCCAGTAGAGCCCGACAGAGCCCGACAGAGCCCGACAGAGCCCGACAGGGCCCGACAGAGCCCGACAGGGCCCAGTAGAGCCCGACAGAGCCCGACAGAGCCCGACAGGGCCCGACAGAGCCCGACAGGGCCCGACAGGGCCCGACAGAGCCCGACAGGGCCCGACAGGGCCCGACAGAGCCCGACAGAGCCCGACAGGGCCCAGTAGAGCCCGACAGAGCCCGACAGAGCCCGACAGGGCCCGAAAGAGCCCGACAGTGCCCGATAGAGCCCGACAGGGCCCAGTAGAGCCTGACTGAGCCCGACAGAGCCCGACAGAGTCCGACAGGGCCCGACAGAGCCCGACAGGGCCCGACAGAGACCGACAGAGCCCAGTAGAGCCCGACAGAGCCCGACAGAGCCCGACAGGGCCCGACAGGGCCCGACAGAGCCCGACAGAGCCCGACAGGGCCCGACAGTGCCCAGTAGAGCCCGACAGAGCCCGACAGGGCCCAACAGAGCCGGACAGAGCCCGACAGAGCCCGACAGGGCCCGACAGGGCCCGACAGAGCCCAGTAGAGCCCGACAGAGCCCGACAGAGCCCGACAGATCCCGACAGAGCCCGACAGAGCCCAGTAGAGCCCGACAGAGCCCGACAGAGCCCGACAGGGCCCGACAGGGCCCGACAGAGCCCGACAGGGCCCGACAGAGCCCGACAGAGCCCGAGAGGGCCCGACAGAGCCCGACAGAGCCCGACAGGGCCCAGTAGAGCCCGACAGAGCCCGACAGAGCCCGACAGAGCCCGACAAAGCCCGACAGGGCCCGACAGGGCCCGACAGAGCCCGACAGGGCCCGACAGGGCCCGACAGAGCCCGACAGAGCCGGACAGGGCCCGACAGAGCCCAACAGAGCCCGACAGAGCCCGACAGGGCCCAGTAGAGCCCGACAGAGCCGACAGAGCCCGACAGAGCCCGACAGGGCCCGACAGAGCCCGACAGGGCCCGACAGAGCCCGACAGAGCCCAGTAGAGCTCGACAGAGCCCGACAGAGCCCGACAGGGCCCGACAGGGCACAGTAGAGCCCGACAGGGCCCGACAGAGCCCGACAGAGCCCAGTAGAGCTCGACAGAGCCCGACAGAGCCCGACAGGGCCCGACAGGGTGCAGTAGAGCCCGACAGAGCCCGACAGAGCCCGACAGGGCCCGACAGGGCCCGACAGAACCCGTCAGAGACCAGTAGAGCCCGACAGAGCCCGACAGAGCCCGACAGAGCCCGACAGAGCCCGACAGGGCCCGACCGAGCCCGACAGACCACAGTAGAGCCCGACAGAGCCCGACAGAGCCCGACAGAGCCCAACAGAGCCCGACAGAGCACAGTAGAGCCCGACAGAGCCCGACAGAGCCCTATAGGGCCCGACAGAGCCCGACAGGGCCCAGTAGAGCCCAGTAGAGCCTGACAGAGCCCGACAGAGCCCGACAGGGCCCGACAGAGCCCGACAGAGCCCGACAGAACCCGACAGAGCCCGACAGAGCCCAGTAGAGCCTGACAGAGCCCGACAGAGCCCGACAGAGCTCGACAGGGCCCGACAGGGCCCGACAGAGCCCGACAGAGCCCGACAGAGCCCGACAGGGCCCGACAGAGCCCAGTAGAGCCCGACAGAGCCCGACAGAGCCCGACAGGGCCCAGTAGAGCCCGACGGAGCCCGACAGAGCCCGACAGAGCCCGACAGGGCCCGACAGAGCCCGACAGAGCCCGACAGGGCCCAGTAGAGCCTCAAAGAGCCCGACAGAGCTCGACAGAGCCCGACAAAGCCCGACAGGGCCCGACAGGGCCCGACAGAGCCCGACAGGGCCCGAAAGAGCCCGACAGTGCCCGATAGAGCCCGACAGGGCCCAGTAGAGCCTGACAGAGCCCGACAGAGCCCGACAGAGTCCGACAGGGCCCGACAGGGCCCGACAGGGCCCGACAGAGCCCGACAGAGCCCAGTAGAGCCCGACAGAGCCCGACAGAGCCCGACAGCGCCCGACAGGGCCCGACAGAGCCCGACAGGGCCCGACAATGCCCGACAGTGCCCAGTAGAGCCCGACAGAGCCCGATAGGGCCCGACAGAGCCCGACAGAGCCCGACAGAGCCCGACAGGGCCCGACAGAGCCCGACAGAGCCCAGTAGAGCCCGACAGAGCCCGACAGAGCCCGACAGATCCCGACAGAGCCCGACAGAGCCCGACAGGGCCCGACAGAGCCCGACAGAGCCCAGTAGAGCCCGACAGAGCCCGACAGGGCCCGACAGAGCCCGACAGGGCCCGACAGAGCCCGACAGAGCCCAGTAGAGCCCGACAGGGCCCGACAGAGCCCGACAGAGCCCGACAGAGCCCAGTAGAGCCCGACAGAGCCCGACAGAGCCCGACAGGGCCCGACAGGGCGCAGTAGAGCCCGACAGAGCCCGACAGAGCCCGACAGGGCCCTACAGGGCCCGACAGAGCCCGACAGAGCCCGACAGAGCCCAGTAGAGCCCGACAGAGCCCAGTAGAGCCCGACAGAGCCCGACAGAGCCCGACAGAGCCCGACAGGGCCCGACAGAGCCCGACAGAGCCCAGTAGAGCCCGACAGGGCCCGACAGAGCCCTACAGAGCCCGACAGAGCCCGACAGAGCCCGACAGAGCCTGACAGGGCCCGCCAGGGCCCGACAGAGCCCGACAGGGCCCGACAGAGCCCGACAGGGCCTGACAGAACCCGACAGAGCCCGACAGAGCCCAGTAGAGCCTGACAGAGCCCGACAGAGCCCAACAGAGCCCGACAGAGCCCGACAGAGCCCGACAGGGCCCGACAGGGCCCGACAGAGCCCAGTAGAGCCCGACAGAGCCCGACAGAGCCCGACAGATCCCGACAGAGCCCGACAGAGCCCAGTAGAGCCCGACAGAGCCCGACAGAGCCCGACAGGGCCCGACAGGGCCCGACAGAGCCCGACAGGGCCCGACAGAGCCCGACAGAGCCCGAGAGGGCCCGACAGAGCCCGACAGAGCCCGACAGGGCCCAGTAGAGCCCGACAGAGCTCGACAGGAGCCCGACAGAGCCCGACAAAGCCCGACAGGGCCCGACAGGGCCCGACAGAGCCCGACAGGGCCCGACAGGGCCCGACAGAGCCCGACAGAGCCCGACAGGGCCCAACAGAGCCCGACAGGGCCCGACAGAGCCCGACAGAGCCCAGTAGAGCTCGACAGAGCCCGACAGAGCCCGACAGGGCCCGACAGGGCCCAGTAGAGCCCGACAGGGCCCGACAGAGCCCGACAGAGCCCAGTAGAGCTCGACAGAGCCCGACAGAGCCCGACAGGGCCCGACAGGGTGCAGTAGAGCCCGACAGAGCCCGACAGAGCCCGACAGGGCCCGACAGGGCCCGACAGAACCCGTCAGAGACCAGTAGAGCCCGACAGAGCCCGACAGAGCCCGACAGAGCCCGACAGGGCCCGACCGAGCCCGACAGACCACAGTAGAGCCCGACAGAGCCCGACAGAGCCCGACAGAGCCCAACAGAGCCCGACAGAGCACAGTAGAGCCCGACAGAGCCCGACAGAGCCCGATAGGGCCCGACAGAGCCCGACAGGGCCCAGTAGAGCCCAGTAGAGCCTGACAGAGCCCGACAGAGCCCGACAGGGCCCGACAGAGCCCGACAGAGCCCGACAGAACCCGACAGAGCCCGACAGAGCCCAGTAGAGCCTGACAGAGCCCGACAGAGCTCGACAGGGCCCGACAGGGCCCGACAGAGCCCGACAGAGCCCGACAGAGCCCGACAGGGCCCGACAGAGCCCAGTAGAGCCCGACAGAGCCCGACAGAGCCCGACAGGGCCCAGTAGAGCCCGACAGAGCCCGACAGAGCCCGACAGAGCCCGACAGGGCCCGACAGAGCCCGACAGAGCCCGACAGGGCCCAGTAGAGCCTCACAGAGCCCGACAGAGCTCGACAGAGCCCGACAAAGCCCGACAGGGCCCGACAGGGCCCGACAGAGCCCGACAGGGCCCGAAAGAGCCCGACAGTGCCCGATAGAGCCCGACAGGGCCCAGTAGAGCCTGACAGAGCCCGACAGAGCCCGACAGAGTCCGACAGGGCCCGACAGAGCCCGACAGGGCCCGACAGAGCCCGACAGAGCCCAGTAGAGCCCGACAGAGCCCGACAGAGCCCGACAGCGCCCGACAGGGCCCGACAGAGCCCGACAGGGCCCGACAGGGCCCGACAGTGCCCAGTAGAGCCCGACAGAGCCCGATAGGGCCCGACAGAGCCCGACAGAGCCCGACAGAGCCCGACAGGGCCCGACAGGGCCCGACAGAGCCCAGTAGAGCCCGACAGAGCCCGACAGAGCCCGACAGATCCCGACAGAGCCCGACAGAGCCCGACAGGGCCCGACAGAGCCCGACAGAGCCCAGTAGAGCCCGACAGAGCCCGACAGGGCCCGACAGAGCCCGACAGGGCCCGACAGAGCCCGACAGAGCCCAGTAGAGCCCGACAGGGCCCGACAGAGCCCGACAGAGCCCGACAGAGCCCAGTAGAGCCCGACAGAGCCCGACAGAACCCGACAGGGCCCGACAGGGCGCAGTAGAGCCCGACAGAGCCCGACAGAGCCCGACAGGGCCCTACAGGGCCCGACAGAGCCCGACAGAGCCCGACAGAGCCCAGTAGAGCCCGACAGAGCCCAGTAGAGCCCGACAGAGCCCGACAGAGCCCGACAGAGCCCGACAGGGCCCGACAGAGCCCGACAGAGCCCAGTAGAGCCCGACAGGGCCCGACAGAGCCCTACAGAGCCCGACAGAGCCCGACAGAGCCCGACAGAGCCTGACAGGGCCCGCCAGGGCCCGACAGAGCCCGAGAGAGCACAGTAGAGCCCGACAGAGCCCGACAGAGCCCGACAGAGCCCGACAGAGCCCGACAGGGCCCGACCGAGCCCGACAGAGCACAGTAGAGCCCGACAGAGCCCGACAGAGCCCGACAGAGCCTGACAGAGCCCGACAGCGCCCAGTAGAGCCCAGTAGAACCCGACAGAGCCCAGTAGAGCCCGACAAGGCCCGACAGAGCCCGACAGAGCCCGACAGGGCCCGACAGAGCCCGACAGGGCCCGACAGAACCCGACAGAGCCCGACAGAGCCCAGTAGAGCCTGACAGAGCCCGACAGAGCCCAACAGAGCCCGACAGAGCCCGACAGAGCCCGACAGGGCCCGACAGGGCCCGACAGAGCCCAGTAGAGCCCGACAGAGCCCGACAGAGCCCGACAGATCCCGACAGAGCCCGACAGAGCCCAGTAGAGCCCGACAGAGCCCGACAGAGCCCGACAGGGCCCGACAGGGCCCGACAGAGCCCGACAGGGCCCGACAGAGCCCGACAGAGCCCGAGAGGGCCCGACAGAGCCCGACAGAGCCCGACAGGGCCCAGTAGAGCCCGACAGAGCCCGACAGAGCCCGACAGAGCCCGACAAAGCCCGACAGGGCCCGACAGGGCCCGACAGAGCCCGACAGGGCCCGACAGGGCCCGACAGAGCCCGACAGAGCCGGACAGGGCCCGACAGAGCCCAACAGAGCCCGACAGAGCCCGACAGGGCCCAGTAGAGCCCGACAGAGCCCGACAGAGCCCGACAGAGCCCGACAGGGCCCGACAGAGCCCGACAGGGCCCGACAGAGCCCGACAGAGCCCAGTAGAGCTCGACAGAGCCCGACAGAGCCCGACAGGGCCCGACAGGGCCCAGTAGAGCCCGACAGGGCCCGACAGAGCCCGACAGAGCCCAGTAGAGCTCGACAGAGCCCGACAGAGCCCGACAGGGCCCGACAGGGTGCAGTAGAGCCCGACAGAGCCCGACAGGGCCCGACAGGGCCCGACAGAACCCGTCAGAGACCAGTAGAGCCCGACAGAGCCCGACAGAGCCCGACAGAGCCCGACAGAGCCCGACAGGGCCCGACCGAGCCCGACAGACCACAGTAGAGCCCGACAGAGCCCGACAGAGCCCGACAGAGCCCAACAGAGCCCGACAGAGCACAGTAGAGCCCGACAGAGCCCGACAGAGCCCGATAGGGCCCGACAGAGCCCGACAGGGCCCAGTAGAGCCCAGTAGAGCCTGACAGAGCCCGACAGAGCCCGACAGGGCCCGACAGAGCCCGACAGAGCCCGACAGAACCCGACAGAGCCCGACAGAGCCCAGTAGAGCCTGACAGAGCCCGACAGAGCCCGACAGAGCTCGACAGGGCCCGACAGGGCCCGACAGAGCCCGACAGAGCCCGACAGAGCCCGACAGGGCCCGACAGAGCCCAGTAGAGCCCGACAGAGCCCGACAGAGCCCGACAGGGCCCAGTAGAGCCCGACAGAGCCCGACAGAGCCCGACAGAGCCCGACAGGGCCCGACAGAGCCCGACAGAGCCCGACAGGGCCCAGTAGAGCCTCACAGAGCCCGACAGAGCTCGACAGAGCCCGACAAAGCCCGACAGGGCCCGACAGGGCCCGACAGAGCCCGACAGGGCCCGAAAGAGCCCGACAGTGCCCGATAGAGCCCGACAGGGCCCAGTAGAGCCTGACAGAGCCCGACAGAGCCCGACAGAGTCCGACAGGGCCCGACAGAGCCCGACAGGGCCCGACAGAGCCCGACAGAGCCCAGTAGAGCCCGACAGAGCCCGACAGAGCCCGACAGCGCCCGACAGGGCCCGACAGAGCCCGACAGGGCCCGACAGGGCCCGACAGTGCCCAGTAGAGCCCGACAGAGCCCGATAGGGCCCGACAGAGCCCGACAGAGCCCGACAGAGCCCGACAGGGCCCGACAGAGCCCGACAGAGCCCAGTAGAGCCCGACAGAGCCCGACAGAGCCCGACAGATCCCGACAGAGCCCGACAGAGCCCGACAGGGCCCGACAGAGCCCGACAGAGCCCAGTAGAGCCCGACAGAGCCCGACAGGGCCCGACAGAGCCCGACAGGGCCCGACAGAGCCCGACAGAGCCCAGTAGAGCCCGACAGGGCCCGACAGAGCCCGACAGAGCCCGACAGAGCCCAGTAGAGCCCGACAGAGCCCGACAGAGCCCGACAGGGCCCGACAGGGCGCAGTAGAGCCCGACAGAGCCCGACAGAGCCCGACAGGGCCCTACAGGGCCCGACAGAGCCCGACAGAGCCCGACAGAGCCCAGTAGAGCCCGACAGAGCCCAGTAGAGCCCGAAAGAGCCCGACAGAGCCCGACAGAGCCCGACAGGGCCCGACAGAGCCCGACAGAGCCCAGTAGAGCCCGACAGGGCCCGACAGAGCCCTACAGAGCCCGACAGAGCCCGACAGAGCCTGACAGGGCCCGCCAGGGCCCGACAGAGCCCGAGAGAGCACAGTAGAGCCCGACAGAGCCCGACAGAGCCCGACAGAGCCCGACAGAGCCCGACAGGGCCCGACCGAGCCCGACAGAGCACAGTAGAGCCCGACAGAGCCCGACAGAGCCCGACAGAGCCTGACAGAGCCCGACAGCGCCCAGTAGAGCCCAGTAGAACCCGACAGAGCCCAGTAGAGCCCGACAAGGCCCGACAGAGCCCGACAGAGCCCGACAGGGCCCGACAGAGCCCGACAGGGCCCGACAGAACCCGACAGAGCCCGACAGAGCCCAGTAGAGCCTGACAGAGCCCGACAGAGCCCGACAGGGCCCGACAGGGAACAGTAGAGCCCAGTAGAGCCCGACAGAGCCCGACAGAGCCCGACAGAGCCCGACAGGGCCCGACAGAGCCCGACAGGGCCCAGTAGAGCCCGACAGAGCCCGACAGAGCCCGACAGGGCCCGACAGAGCCCGACAGAGCCCGACAGAACCCGACAGAGCCCGACAGGGCCCGACAGGGCCCGACAGAGCCCGACAGAGCCCGACAGGGCCCAGTAGAGCCCGACAGAGCCCGACAGAGCCCGACAGGGCCCGAAAGAGCCCGACAGTGCCCGATAGAGCCCGACAGGGCCCAGTAGAGCCTGACAGAGCCCGACAGAGCCCGACAGAGTCCGACAGGGCCCGACAGAGCCCGACAGGGCCCGACAGAGACCGACAGAGCCCAGTAGAGCCCGACAGAGCCCGACAGAGCCCGACAGGGCCCGACAGGGCCCGACAGAGCCCGACAGAGCCCGACAGGGCCCGACAGTGCCCAGTAGAGCCCGACAGAGCCCGACAGGGCCCAACAGAGCCCGACAGAGCCCGACAGAGCCCGACAGGGCCCGACAGGGCCCGACAGAGCCCAGTAGAGCCCGACAGAGCCCGACAGAGCCCGACAGATCCCGACAGAGCCCGACAGAGCCCAGTAGAGCCCGACAGAGCCCGACAGAGCCCGACAGGGCCCGACAGGGCCCGACAGAGCCCGACAGGGCCCGACAGAGCCCGACAGAGCCCGAGAGGGCCCGACAGAGCCCGACAGAGCCCGACAGAGCCCGACAGAGCCCGACAGATCCCGACAGAGCCCGACAGAGCCCAGTAGAGCCCGACAGAGCCCGACAGAGCCCGACAGGGCCCGACAGGGCCCGACAGAGCCCGACAGAGCCCGACAGGGCCCGAAAGAGCCCGACAGAGCCCGAGAGGGCCCGACAGAGCCCGACAGAGCCCGACAGGGCCCAGTAGAGCCCGACAGAGCCCGACAGAGCCCGACAGAGCCCGACAAAGCCCGACAGGGCCCGACAGGGCCCGACAGAGCCCGACAGGGCCCGACAGAGCCCGACAGAGCCCGACAGAGCCGGACAGGGCCCGACAGAGCCCAACAGAGCCCGACAGAACCCGACAGGGCCCAGTAGAGCCCGACAGAGCCCGACAGAGCCCGACAGAGCCCGACAGGGCCCGACAGAACCCGTCAGAGAGCAGTAGAGCCCGACAGAGCCCGACAGAGCCCGACAGAGCCCGACAGGGCCCGATAGAGCCCGACAGAGCCCAGTAGAGCTCGACAGAGCCCGACAGAGCCCGACAGAGCCCAGTAGAGCTCGACAGAGCCCGACAGAGCCCGACAGGGCCCGACAGGGTGCAGTAGAGCCCGACAGAGCCCGACGGAGCCCGACAGGGCCCGACAGGGCCCAACAGAACCCGTCAGAGACCAGTAGAGCCCGACAGAGCCCGACAGAGCCCGACAGAGCCCGACAGGGCCCGACCGAGCCCGATAGAGCACAGTAGAGCCCGACAGAGCCCGACAGAGCCCGACAGAGCCCGACAGAGCACAGTAGAGCCCGACAGAGCCCGACAGAGCCCGACAGGGCCCGACAGAGCCCGACAGGGCCCAGTAGAGCCCAGTAGAGCCTGACAGAGCCCGACAGAGCCCGACAGAGCCCGACAGGGCCCGACAGAGCCCGACAGGGCCCGAAAGAGCCCGACAGTGCCCGATAGAGCCCGACAGGGCCCAGTAGAGCCTGACAGAGCCCGACAGAGCCCGACAGAGTCCGACAGGGCCCGACAGAGCCCGACAGGGCCCGACAGAGACCGACAGAGACCAGTAGAGCCCGACAGAGCCCGACAGAGCCCGACAGGGCCCGACAGGGCCCGACAGAGCCCGACAGAGCCCGACAGGGCCCGACAGTGCCCAGTAGAGCCCGACAGAGCCCGACAGGGCCCAACAGAGCCCGACAGAGCCCGACAGAGCCCGACAGGGCCCGACAGGGCCCGACAGAGCCCAGTAGAGCCCGACAGAGCCCGACAGAGCCCGACAGATCCCGACAGAGCCCGACAGAGCCCAGTAGAGCCCGACAGAGCCCGACAGAGCCCGACAGAGACCGACAAAGTCCGACAGGGCCCGACAGGGCCCAGTAGAGCCCGACAGGGCCCGACAGATCCCGACAGAGCCCGACAGAGCCCGACAGAGACCAGTAGAGCCCGACAGAGCCCGACAGAGCCCGACAGAGCCCGACAGGGCCCGACAGAGCCCGACAGGGCCCGACAGAGCCCGACAGAGCCCAGTAGAGCTCGACAGAGCCCGACAGAGCCCGACAGGGCCCGACAGGGCCCAGTAGAGCCCGACAGAGCCCGACAGAGCCCGACAGGGCCCGACAGGGCCCGACAGAGCCCGACAGAGCCCGACAGGGCCCGACAGAGCCCGACAGGGCCCGAGAGAGCCCGAGAGAGCCCGACAGAGCCCGACAGGGCCCGACAGGGCCCGACAGAGCCCGACAGGGCCCAGTTTAGCCCAGTAGAGCCCGACAGAGCCCGACAGAGCCCGACAGAGCCCAGTAGAGCCCGACAGAGCCCGACAGGGCCCGACAGAGCCCGACAGAGCCCGACAGGGCCCGACAGAGCCCGACAGAGACCAGTAGAGCCCGACAGAGCCCGACAGAGCCCGACAGAGCCCGACAGAGCCCAGTAGAGCCCGACAGAGCCCGACAGAGCCCGAAAGAGCCCGACAGAGCCCGACAGGGCCCGACAGATCCTGACAGAGTCCGACAGGGCCCGACAGAGCCCGACAGAGCCCAACAGAGCCCGCCAGAGCCCAGTAGAGCCCGCCAGAGCCCGACAGAGGCCGACAGGGCCCGACAGGGCCCGACAGGGCCCGACAGAGGCCGACAGGGCCCGACAGAGCCCGACAGGGCCCGACAGGGAACAGTAGAGCCCAGTAGAGCCCGACAGAGCCCGACAGAGCCCGACAGGGCCCGACAGAGCCCGACAGGGCCCAGTAGAGCCTGACAGAGCCCGACAGGGCCCGACAGGGCCCGACAGGGCCCAGTAGAGCCCGACAGAGCCCGACAGGGCCCGACAGAGCCCGACAGGGCCCGACAGAGCCCGACAGAGCCCAGTAGAGCCCGACAGAGCCCGACAGAGCCCGACAGAGCCCAGTAGAGCCCGAAAGAGCCCGACAGAGCCCGACAGGGCCCGACAGGGCGCAGTAGAGCCCGACAGAGCCCGACAGAGCCCGACAGGGCCCTACAGGGCCCGACAGAGCCCGACAGAGCCCGACAGAGCCCGACAGGGCCCGACAGGGAACAGTAGAGCCCAGTAGAGCCCGACAGAGCCCGACAGAGCCCGACAGAGCCCGACAGGGCCCGACAGAGCCCGACAGGGCCCAGTAGAGCCCGACAGAGCCCGACAGAGCCCGACAGGGCCCGACAGAGCCCGACAGAGCCCGACAGAACCCGACAGAGCCCGACAGGGCCCGACAGGGCCCGACAGAGCCCGACAGAGCCCGACAGGGCCCAGTAGAGCCCGACAGAGCCCGACAGAGCCCGACAGAGCCCGACAGGGTCCGACAGGGAACAGTAGAGCCCAGTAGAGCCCGACAGAGCCCGACAGAGCCCGACAGAGCCCGACAGGGCCCGACAGAGCCCGACAGAACCCGACAGAGCCCGACAGAGCCCGACAGGGCCCGACACGGCCCGACAGAGCCCGACGAGCCCGACAGAACCCGACAGATCCCGACAGAGCCCAGTAGAGCCCGACAGAGCCCGACAGAGCCCGACAGAGCCCGACAGGGCCCGACAGGGCCCGACAGAGCCCGACAGAGCCCGACAGGGCCCGACAGAGCCCGACAGGGCCCGACAGGGAACAGTAGAGCCCAGTAGAGCCCGACAGAGCCCGACAGAGCCCGACAGAGCCCGACAGTGCCCGACAGGGCCCGACAGAGCCCGACAGGGCCCAGTAGAGCCCGACAGAGCCCGACAGGGCCCGACAGGGCCCGACAGGGCCCAGCAGAGCCCGAAAGAGCCCAGTAGAGCCCGACAGAGCCCGACAGAGCCCGACAGGGCCCGACAGGGCCCGACAGAGCCCGACAGGGCCCGACAGAGCCCGACAGAGCCCGAGAGGGCCCGACAGAGCCCGACAGAGCCCGACAGGGCCCAGTAGAGCCCGACAGAGCCCGACAGAGCCCGACAGAGCCCGACAAAGCCCGACAGGGCCCGACAGGGCCCGACAGAGCCCGACAGGGCCCGACAGAGCCCGACAGAGCCCGACAGAGCCGGACAGGGCCCGACAGAGCCCAACAGAGCCCGACAGAGCCCGACAGGGCCCAGTAGAGCCCGACAGAGCCCGACAGAGCCCGACAGAGCCCGACAGGGCCCGACAGAACCCGTCAGAGACCAGTAGAGCCCGACAGAGCCCGACAGAGCCCGACAGAGCCCGACAGGGCCCGATAGAGCCCGACAGAGCCCAGTAGAGCTCGACAGAGCCCGACAGAGCCCGACAGAGCCCAGTAGAGCTCGACAGAGCCCGACAGAGCCCGACAGGGCCCGACAGGGTGCAGTAGAGCCCGACAGAGCCCGACGGAGCCCGACAGGGCCCGACAGGGCCCGACAGAACCCGTCAGAGACCAGTAGAGCCCGACAGAGCCCGACAGAGCCCGACAGAGCCCGACAGAGCCCGACAGGGCCCGACCGAGCCCGACAGAGCACAGTAGAGCCCGACAGAGCCCGACAGAGCCCGACAGAGCCCGACAGAGCACAGTAGAGCCCGACAGAGCCCGACAGAGCCCGACAGGGCCCGACAGAGCCCGACAGGGCCCAGTAGAGCCCAGTAGAGCCTGACAGAGCCCGACAGAGCCCGACAGAGCCCGACAGGGCCCGACAGAGCCCGACAGGGCCCGAAAGAGCCCGACAGTGCCCGATAGAGCCCGACAGGGCCCAGTAGAGCCTGACAGAGCCCGACAGAGCCCGACAGAGTCCGACAGGGCCCGACAGAGCCCGACAGGGCCCGACAGAGACCGACAGAGCCCAGTAGAGCCCGACAGAGCCCGACAGAGCCCGACAGGGCCCGACAGGGCCCGACAGAGCCCGACAGAGCCCGACAGGGCCTGACAGTGCCCAGTAGAGCCCGACAGAACCCGACAGGGCCCAACAGAGCCCGACAGAGCCCGACAGAGCCCGACAGGGCCCGACAGGGCCCGACAGAGCCCAGTAGAGCCCGACAGAGCCCGACAGAGCCCGACAGATCCCGACAGAGCCCGACAGAGCCCAGTAGAGCCCGACAGAGCCCGACAGAGCCCGACAGGGCCCGACAGGGCCCGACAGAGCCCGACAGGGCCCGACAGAGCCCGACAGAGCCCGACAAAGCCCGACAGGGCCCGACAGGGCCCGACAGAGCCCGACAGAGCCCGACAGAGCCGGACAGGGCCCGACAGAGCCCAACAGAGCCCGACAGAGCCCGACAGGGCCCAGTAGAGCCCGACAGAGCCCGACAGAGCCCGACAGAGCCCGACAGGGCCCGACAGAGCCCGACAGGGCCCGACAGAGCCCAGTAGAGCTCGACAGAGCCCGACAGAGCCCGACAGGGCCCGACAGGGCCCAGTAGAGTCCGACAGGGCCCGACAGAGCCCGACAGAGCCCAGTAGAGCTCGACAGAGCCCGACAGAGCCCGACAGGGCCCGACAGGGTGCAGTAGAGCCCGACAGAGCCCGACAGAGCCCGACAGGGCCCGACAGGGCCCGACAGAACCCGTCAGAGACCAGTAGAGCCCGACAGAGCCCGACAGAGCCCGACAGAGCCCGACAGAGCCCGACAGGGCCCGACCGAGCCCGACAGACCACAGTAGAGCCCGACAGAGCCCGACAGAGCCCGACAGAGCCCGACAGAGCCCGACAGAGCCCGACAGGGCCCAGTAGAGCCCAGTAGAGCCTGACAGAGCCCGACAGAGCCCGACAGGGCCCGACAGAGCCCGACAGAGCCCGACAGAACCCGACAGAGCCCGACAGAGCCCAGTAGAGCCTGACAGAGCCCGACAGAGCCCGACAGAGCTCGACAGGGCCCGACAGGGCCCGACAGAGCCCGACAGAGCCCGACAGAGCCCGACAGGGCCCGACAGAGCCCAGTAGAGCCCGACAGAGCCCGACAGAGCCCGACAGGGCCCAGTAGAGCCCGACAGAGCCCGACAGAGCCCGACAGAGCCCGACAGGGCCCGACAGAGCCCGACAGAGCCCGACAGGGCCCAGTAGAGCCTCACAGAGCCCGACAGAGCTCGACAGAGCCCGACAAAGCCCGACAGGGCCCGACAGGGCCCGACAGAGCCCGACAGGGCCCGAAAGAGCCCGACAGTGCCCGATAGAGCCCGACAGGGCCCAGTAGAGCCTGACAGAGCCCGACAGAGCCCGACAGAGTCCGACAGGGCCCGACAGAGCCCGACAGGGCCCGACAGAGCCCGACAGAGCCCAGTAGAGCCCGACAGAGCCCGACAGAGCCCGACAGCGCCCGACAGGGCCCGACAGAGCCCGACAGGGCCCGACAGGGCCCGACAGTGCCCAGTAGAGCCCGACAGAGCCCGATAGGGCCCGACAGAGCCCGACAGAGCCCGACAGAGCCCGACAGGGCCCGACAGAGCCCGACAGAGCCCAGTAGAGCCCGACAGAGCCCGACAGAGCCCGACAGATCCCGACAGAGCCCGACAGAGCCCGACAGGGCCCGACAGAGCCCGACAGAGCCCAGTAGAGCCCGACAGAGCCCGACAGGGCCCGACAGAGCCCGACAGGGCCCGACAGAGCCCGACAGAGCCCAGTAGAGCCCGACAGGGCCCGACAGAGCCCGACAGAGCCCGACAGAGCCCAGTAGAGCCCGACAGAGCCCGACAGAGCCCGACAGGGCCCGACAGGGCGCAGTAGAGCCCGACAGAGCCCGACAGAGCCCGACAGGGCCCTACAGGGCCCGACAGAGCCCGACAGAGCCCGACAGAGCCCAGTAGAGCCCGACAGAGCCCAGTAGAGCCCGACAGAGCCCGACAGAGCCCGACAGAGCCCGACAGGGCCCGACAGAGCCCGACAGAGCCCAGTAGAGCCCGACAGGGCCCGACAGAGCCCTACAGAGCCCGACAGAGCCCGACAGAGCCCGACAGAGCCTGACAGGGCCCGACAGGGCCCGACAGAGCCCGAGAGAGCACAGTAGAGCCCGACAGAGCCCGACAGAGCCCGACAGAGCCCGACAGGGCCCGACAGGGTGCAGTAGAGCCCGACAGAGCCCGACAGAGCCCGACAGGGCCCGACAGGGCCCGACAGAACCCGTCAGAGACCAGTAGAGCCCGACAGAGCCCGACAGAGCCCGACAGAGCCCGACAGAGCCCGACAGGGCCCAGTAGAGCCCAGTAGAGCCTGACAGAGCCCGACAGAGCCCGACAGGGCCCGACAGAGCCCGACAGAGCCCGACAGAGCCCGACAGGGCCCAGTAGAGCCCAGTAGAGCCTGACAGAGCCCGGCAGAGCCCGACAGGGCCCGACAGAGCCCGACAGAGCCCGACAGAACCCGACAGAGCCCGACAGAGCCCAGTAGAGCCTGACAGAGCCCGACAGAGCCCGACAGAGCTCGACAGGGCCCGACAGGGCCCGACAGAGCCCGACAGAGCCCGACAGAGCCCGACAGGGCCCAGTAGAGCCCAGTAGAGCCTGACAGAGCCCGACAGAGCCCGACAGGGCCCGACAGAGCCCGACAGAGCCCGACAGAACCCGACAGAGCCCGACAGAACCCGACAGAGCCTGACAGAGCCCGACAGAGCCCGACAGAGCTCGACAGGGCCCGACAGGGCCCGACAGAGCCCGACAGAGCCCGACAGAGCCCGACAGGGCCCGACAGAGCCCAGTAGAGCCCGACAGAGCCCGACAGAGCCCGACAGGGCCCAGTAGAGCCCGACAGAGCCCGACAGAGCCCGACAGAGCCCGACAGGGCCCGACAGAGCCCGACAGAGCCCGACAGGGCCCAGTAGAGCCTCACAGAGCCCGACAGAGCTCGACAGAGCCCGACAAAGCCCGACAGGGCCCGACAGGGCCCGACAGAGCCCGACAGGGCCCGAAAGAGCCCGACAGTGCCCGATAGAGCCCGACAGGGCCCAGTAGAGCCTGACAGAGCCCGACAGAGCCCGACAGAGTCCGACAGGGCCCGACAGAGCCCGACAGGGCCCGACAGAGCCCGACAGAGCCCAGTAGAGCCCGACAGAGCCCGACAGAGCCCGACAGCGCCCGACAGGGCCCGACAGAGCCCGACAGGGCCCGACAGGGCCCGACAGTGCCCAGTAGAGCCCGACAGAGCCCGATAGGGCCCGACAGAGCCCGACAGAGCCCGACAGAGCCCGACAGGGCCCGACAGAGCCCGACAGAGCCCAGTAGAGCCCGACAGAGCCCGACAGAGCCCGACAGATCCCGACAGAGCCCGACAGAGCCCGACAGGGCCCGACAGAGCCCGACAGAGCCCAGTAGAGCCCGACAGAGCCCGACAGGGCCCGACAGAGCCCGACAGGGCCCGACAGAGCCCGACAGAGCCCAGTAGAGCCCGACAGGGCCCGACAGAGCCCGACAGAGCCCGACAGAGCCCAGTAGAGCCCGACAGAGCCCGACAGAGCCCGACAGGGCCCGACAGGGCGCAGTAGAGCCCGACAGAGCCCGACAGAGCCCGACAGGGCCCTACAGGGCCCGACAGAGCCCGACAGAGCCCGACAGAGCCCAGTAGAGCCCGACAGAGCCCAGTAGAGCCCGACAGAGCCCGACAGAGCCCGACAGAGCCCGACAGGGCCCGACAGAGCCCGACAGAGCCCAGTAGAGCCCGACAGGGCCCGACAGAGCCCTACAGAGCCCGACAGAGCCCGACAGAGCCCGACAGAGCCTGACAGGGCCCGACAGGGCCCGACAGAGCCCGAGAGAGCACAGTAGAGCCCGACAGAGCCCGACAGAGCCCGACAGAGCCCGACAGGGCCCGACCGAGCCCGACAGAGCACAGTAGAGCCCGACAGAGCCCGACAGAGCCCGACAGAGCCCGACAGAGCCTGACAGAGCCCGACAGCGCCCAGTAGAGCCCAGTAGAACCCGACAGAGCCCAGTAGAGCCCGACAAGGCCCGACAGAGCCCGACAGAGCCCGACAGGGCCCGACAGAGCCCGACAGGGCCCGACAGAACCCGACAGAGCCCGACAGAGCCCAGTAGAGCCTGACAGAGCCCGACAGAGCCCGACAGGGCCCGACAGTGCCCAGTAGAGCCCGACAGAGCCCGATAGGGCCCGACAGAGCCCGACAGAGCCCGACAGAGCCCGACAGGGCCCGACAGAGCCCGACAGAGCCCAGTAGAGCCCGACAGAGCCCGACAGAGCCCGACAGATCCCGACAGAGCCCGACAGAGCCCGATAGGGCCCGACAGAGCCCGACAGAGCCCGACAGAGCCCGACAGGGCCCGACAGAGCCCGACAGAGCCCAGTAGAGCCCGACAGAGCCCGACAGAGCCCGACAGATCCCGACAGAGCCCGACAGAGCCCGACAGGGCCCGACAGAGCCCGACAGAGCCCAGTAGAGCCCGACAGAGCCCGACAGGGCCCGACAGAGCCCGACAGGGCCCGACAGAGCCCGACAGAGCCCAGTAGAGCCCGACAGGGCCCGACAGAGCCCGACAGAGCCCGACAGAGCCCAGTAGAGCCCGACAGAGCCCGACAGAGCCCGACAGGGCCCGACAGGGCGCAGTAGAGCCCGACAGAGCCCGACAGAGCCCGACAGGGCCCTACAGGGCCCGACAGAGCCCGACAGAGCCCGATAGAGCCCAGTAGAGCCCGACAGAGCCCAGTAGAGCCCGACAGAGCCCGACAGAGCCCGACAGAGCCCGACAGGGCCCGACAGAGCCCGACAGAGCCCAGTAGAGCCCGACAGGGCCCGACAGAGCCCTACAGAGCCCGACAGAGCCCGACAGAGCCCGACAGAGCCTGACAGGGCCCGACAGGGCCCGACAGAGCCCGAGAGAGCACAGTAGAGCCCGACAGAGCCCGACAGAGCCCGACAGAGCCCGACAGGGCCCGACCGAGCCCGACAGAGCCCAGTAGAGCCCGACAGAGCCCGACAGAGCCCGACAGAGCCCGACAGAGCCTGACAGAGCCCGACAGCGCCCAGTAGAGCCCAGTAGAACCCGACAGAGCCCAGTAGAGCCCGACAAGGCCCGACAGAGCCCGACAGAGCCCGACAGGGCCCGACAGAGCCCGACAGGGCCCGACAGAACCCGACAGAGCCCGACAGAGCCCAGTAGAGCCTGACAGAGCCCGACAGAGCCCGACAGGGCCCGACAGGGAACAGTAGAGCCCAGTAGAGCCCAACAGAGCCCGACAGAGCCCGACAGAGCCCGACAGGGCCCGACAGAGCCCGACAGGGCCCAGTAGAGCCCGACAGAGCCCGACAGAGCCCGACAGGGCCCGACAGAGCCCGACAGAGCCCGACAGAACCCGACAGAGCCCGACAGGGCCCGACAGGGCCCGACAGAGCCCGACAGAGCCCGACAGGGCCCAGTAGAGCCCGACAGAGCCCGACAGAGCCCGACAGGGCCCGAAAGAGCCCGACAGTGCCCGATAGAGCCCGACAGGGCCCAGTAGAGCCTGACAGAGCCCGACAGAGCCCGACAGAGTCCGACAGGGCCCGACAGAGCCCGACAGGGCCCGACAGAGACCGACAGAGCCCAGTAGAGCCCGACAGAGCCCGACAGAGCCCGACAGGGCCCGACAGGGCCCGACAGAGCCCGACAGAGCCCGACAGGGCCCGACAGTGCCCAGTAGAGCCCGACAGAGCCCGACAGGGCCCAACAGAGCCCGACAGAGCCCGACAGAGCCCGACAGGGCCCGACAGGGCCCGACAGAGCCCAGTAGAGCCCGACAGAGCCCGACAGAGCCCGACAGATCCCGACAGAGCCCGACAGAGCCCAGTAGAGCCCGACAGAGCCCGACAGAGCCCGACAGGGCCCGACAGGGCCCGACAGAGCCCGACAGGGCCCGACAGAGCCCGACAGAGCCCGAGAGGGCCCGACAGAGCCCGACAGAGCCCGACAGGGCCCAGTAGAGCCCGACAGAGCCCGACAGAGCCCGACAGAGCCCGACAAAGCCCGACAGGGCCCGACAGGGCCCGACAGAGCCCGACAGGGCCCGACAGGGCCCGACAGAGCCCGACAGAGCCGGACAGGGCCCGACAGAGCCCAACAGAGCCCGACAGAGCCCGACAGGGCCCAGTAGAGCCCGACAGAGCCCGACAGAGCCCGACAGAGCCCGACAGGGCCCGACAGAGCCCGACAGGGCCCGACAGAGCCCGACAGAGCCCAGTAGAGCTCGACAGAGCCCGACAGAGCCCGACAGGGCCCGACAGGGCCCAGTAGAGCCCGACAGGGCCCGACAGAGCCCGACAGAGCCCAGTAGAGCTCGACAGAGCCCGACAGAGCCCGACAGGGCCCGACAGGGTGCAGTAGAGCCCGACAGAGCCCGACAGAGCCCGACAGGGCCCGACAGGGCCCGACAGAACCCGTCAGAGACCAGTAGAGCCCGACAGAGCCCGACAGAGCCCGACAGAGCCCGACAGAGCCCGACAGGGCCCGACCGAGCCCGACAGACCACAGTAGAGCCCGACAGAGCCCGACAGAGCCCGACAGAGCCCAACAGAGCCCGACAGAGCACAGTAGAGCCCGACAGAGCCCGACAGAGCCCGATAGGGCCCGACAGAGCCCGACAGGGCCCAGTAGAGCCCAGTAGAGCCTGACAGAGCCCGACAGAGCCCGACAGGGCCCGACAGAGCCCGACAGAGCCCGACAGAACCCGACAGAGCCCGACAGAGCCCAGTAGAGCCTGACAGAGCCCGACAGAGCCCGACAGAGCTCGACAGGGCCCGACAGGGCCCGACAGAGCCCGACAGAGCCCGACAGAGCCCGACAGGGCCCGACAGAGCCCAGTAGAGCCCGACAGAGCCCGACAGAGCCCGACAGGGCCCAGTAGAGCCCGACGGAGCCCGACAGAGCCCGACAGAGCCCGACAGGGCCCGACAGAGCCCGACAGAGCCCGACAGGGCCCAGTAGAGCCTCACAGAGCCCGACAGAGCTCGACAGAGCCCGACAAAGCCCGACAGGGCCCGACAGGGCCCGACAGAGCCCGACAGGGCCCGAAAGAGCCCCACAGTGCCCGATAGAGCCCTACAGGGCCCAGTAGAGCCTGACAGAGCCCGACAGAGCCCGACAGAGTCCGACAGGGCCCGACAGGGCCCGACAGGGCCCGACAGAGCCCGACAGAGCCCAGTAGAGCCCGACAGAGCCCGACAGAGCCCGACAGCGCCGGACAGGGCCCGACAGAGCCCGACAGGGCCCGACAATGCCCGACAGTGCCCAGTAGAGCCCGACAGAGCCCGATAGGGCCCGACAGAGCCCGACAGAGCCCGACAGAGCCCGACAGGGCCCGACAGAGCCCGACAGAGCCCAGTAGAGCCCGACAGAGCCCGACAGAGCCCGACAGATCCCGACAGAGCCCGACAGAGCCCGACAGGGCCCGACAGAGCCCGACAGAGCCCAGTAGAGCCCGACAGAGCCCGACAGAGCCCGACAGATCCCGACAGAGCCCGACAGAGCCCGACAGGGCCCGACAGAGCCCGACAGAGCCCAGTAGAGCCCGACAGAGCCCGACAGATCCCGACAGAGCCCGACAGAGCCCGACAGGGCCCGACAGAGCCCGACAGGGCCCGACAGAGCCCGACAGAGCCCAGTAGAGCCCGACAGGGCCCGACAGAGCCCGACAGAGCCCGACAGAGCCCAGTAGAGCCCGACAGAGCCCGACAGAGCCCGACAGGGCCCGACAGGGCGCAGTAGAGCCCGACAGAGCCCGACAGAGCCCGACAGGGCCCTACAGGGCCCGACAGAGCCCGACAGAGCCCGACAGAGCCCAGTAGAGCCCGACAGAGCCCAGTAGAGCCCGACAGAGCCCGACAGAGCCCGACAGAGCCCGACAGGGCCCGACAGAGCCCGACAGAGCCCAGTAGAGCCCGACAGAGCCCGACAGAGCCCGACAGAGCCTGACAGGGCCCGCCAGGGCCCGACAGAGCCCGAGAGAGCACAGTAGAGCCCGACAGAGCCCGACAGAGCCCGACAGAGCCCGACAGAGCCCGACAGGGCCCGACCGAGCCCGACAGAGCACAGTAGAGCCCGACAGAGCCCGACAGAGCCCGACAGAGCCCGACAGAGCCTGACAGAGCCCGACAGCGCCCAGTAGAGCCCAGTAGAACCCGACAGAGCCCAGTAGAGCCCGACAAGGCCCGACAGAGCCCGACAGAGCCCGACAGGGCCCGACAGAGCCCGACAGGGCCCGACAGAACCCGACAGAGCCCGACAGAGCCCAGTAGAGCCTGACAGAGCCCGACAGAGCCCAACAGAGCCCGACAGAGCCCGACAGAGCCCGACAGGGCCCGACAGGGCCCGACAGAGCCCAGTAGAGCCCGACAGAGCCCGACAGAGCCCGACAGATCCCGACAGAGCCCGACAGAGCCCAGTAGAGCCCGACAGAGCCCGACAGAGCCCGACAGGGCCCGACAGGGCCCGACAGAGCCCGACAGGGCCCGACAGAGCCCGACAGAGCCCGAGAGGGCCCGACAGAGCCCGACAGAGCCCGACAGGGCCCAGTAGAGCCCGACAGAGCCCGACAGAGCCCGACAGAGCCCGACAAAGCCCGACAGGGCCCGACAGGGCCCGACAGAGCCCGACAGGGCCCGACAGGGCCCGACAGAGCCCGACAGAGCCCGACAGGGCCCGACAGAGCCCGACAGGGCCCGACAGAGCCCGACAGAGCCCAGTAGAGCTCGACAGAGCCCGACAGAGCCCGACAGGGCCCGACAGGGCCCAGTAGAGCCCGACAGGGCCCGACAGAGCCCGACAGAGCCCGACAGAGCTCGACAGAGCCCGACAGAGCCCGACAGGGCCCGACAGGGTGCAGTAGAGCCCGACAGAGCCCGACAGAGCCCGACAGGGCCCGACAGGGCCCGACAGAACCCGTCAGAGACCAGTGGAGCCCGACAGAGCCCGACAGAGCCCGACAGAGCCCGACAGGGCCCGACCGAGCCCGACAGACCACAGTAGAGCCCGACAGAGCCCGACAGAGCCCGACAGAGCCCAACAGAGCCCGACAGAGCACAGTAGAGCCCGACAGAGCCCGACAGAGCCCGATAGGGCCCGACAGAGCCCGACAGGGCCCAGTAGAGCCCAGTAGAGCCTGACAGAGCCCGACAGAGCCCGACAGGGCCCGACAGAGCCCGACAGAGCCCGACAGAACCCGACAGAGCCCGACAGAGCCCAGTAGAGCCTGACAGAGCCCGACAGAGCTCGACAGGGCCCGACAGGGCCCGACAGAGCCCGACAGAGCCCGACAGAGCCCGACAGGGCCCGACAGAGCCCAGTAGAGCCCGACAGAGCCCGACAGAATCCGACAGGGCCCAGTAGAGCCCGACAGAGCCCGACAGAGCCCGACAGAGCCCGACAGGGCCCGACAGAGCCCGACAGAGCCCGACAGGGCCCAGTAGAGCCTCACAGAGCCCGACAGAGCTCGACAGAGCCCGACAAAGCCCGACAGGGCCCGACAGGGCCCGACAGAGCCCGACAGGGCCCGAAAGAGCCCGACAGTGCCCGATAGAGCCCGACAGGGCCCAGTAGAGCCTGACAGAGCCCGACAGAGCCCGACAGAGTCCGACAGGGCCCGACAGAGCCCGACAGGGCCCGACAGAGCCCGACAGAGCCCAGTAGAGCCCGACAGAGCCCGACAGAGCCCGACAGCGCCCGACAGGGCCCGACAGAGCCCGACAGGGCCCGACAGGGCCCGACAGTGCCCAGTAGAGCCCGACAGAGCCCGATAGGGCCCGACAGAGCCCGACAGAGCCCGACAGAGCCCGACAGGGCCCGACAGAGCCCGACAGAGCCCAGTAGAGCCCGACAGAGCCCGACAGAGCCCGACAGATCCCGACAGAGCCCGACAGAGCCCGACAGGGCCCGACAGAGCCCGACAGAGCCCAGTAGAGCCCGACAGAGCCCGACAGGGCCCGACAGAGCCCGACAGGGCCCGACAGAGCCCGACAGAGCCCAGTAGAGCCCGACAGGGCCCGACAGAGCCCGACAGAGCCCGACAGAGCCCAGTAGAGCCCGACAGAGCCCGACAGAGCCCGACAGGGCCCGACAGGGCGCAGTAGAGCCCGACAGAGCCCGACAGAGCCCGACAGGGCCCTACAGGGCCCGACAGAGCCCGACAGAGCCCGACAGAGCCCAGTAGAGCCCGACAGAGCCCAGTAGAGCCCGACAGAGCCCGACAGAGCCCGACAGAGCCCGACAGAGCCTGACAGAGCCCGACAGCGCCCAGTAGAGCCCAGTAGAACCCGACAGAGCCCAGTAGAGCCCGACAAGGCCCGACAGAGCCCGACAGAGCCCGACAGGGCCCGACAGAGCCCGACAGGGCCCGACAGAACCCGACAGAGCCCGACAGAGCCCAGTAGAGCCTGACAGAGCCCGACAGAGCCCGACAGAGCTCGACAGGGCCCGACAGAGCCCGACAGGGCCCGACAGGGCCCGACAGAGCCCAGTAGAGCCCGACAGAGCCCGACAGAGCCCGACAGATCCCGACAGAGCCCGACAGAGCCCAGTAGAGCCCGACAGAGCCCGACAGAGCCCGACAGGGCCCGACAGGGCCCGACAGAGCCCGACAGGGCCCGACAGAGCCCGACAGAGCCCGAGAGGGCCCGACAGAGCCCGACAGAGCCCGACAGGGCCCAGTAGAGCCCGACAGAGCCCGACAGAGCCCGACAGAGCCCGACAAAGCCCGACAGGGCCCGACAGGGCCCGACAGAGCCCGACAGGGCCCGACAGGGCCCGACAGAGCCCGACAGAGCCGGACAGGGCCCGACAGAGCCCAACAGAGCCCGACAGAGCCCGACAGGGCCCAGTAGAGCCCGACAGAGCCCGACAGAGCCCGACAGAGCCCGACAGGGCCCGACAGAGCCCGACAGAGCCCAGTAGAGCTCGACAGAGCCCGACAGAGCCCGACAGGGCCCGACAGGGCCCAGTAGAGCCCGACAGGGCCCGACAGAGCCCGACAGAGCCCAGTAGAGCTCGACAGAGCCCGACAGAGCCCGACAGGGCCCGACAGGGTGCAGTAGAGCCCGACAGAGCCCGACAGAGCCCGACAGGGCCCGACAGGGCCCGACAGAACCCGTCAGAGACCAGTAGAGCCCGACAGAGCCCGACAGAGCCCGACAGAGCCCGACAGAGCCCGACAGGGCCCGACCGAGCCCGACAGACCACAGTAGAGCCCGACAGAGCCCGACAGAGCCCGACAGAGCCCAACAGAGCCCGACAGAGCACAGTAGAGCCCGACAGAGCCCGACAGAGCCCGATAGGGCCCGACAGAGCCCGACAGGGCCCAGTAGAGCCCAGTAGAGCCTGACAGAGCCCGACAGAGCCCGACAGGGCCCGACAGAGCCCGACAGAGCCCGACAGAACCCGACAGAGCCCGACAGAGCCCAGTAGAGCCTGACAGAGCCCGACAGAGCCCGACAGAGCTCGACAGGGCCCGACAGGGCCCGACAGAGCCCGACAGAGCCCGACAGAGCCCGACAGGGCCCGACAGAGCCCAGTAGAGCCCGACAGAGCCCGACAGAGCCCGACAGGGCCCAGTAGAGCCCGACAGAGCCCGACAGAGCCCGACAGAGCCCGACAGGGCCCGACAGAGCCCGACAGAGCCCGACAGGGCCCAGTAGAGCCTCACAGAGCCCGACAGAGCTCGACAGAGCCCGACAAAGCCCGACAGGGCCCGACAGGGCCCGACAGAGCCCGACAGGGCCCGAAAGAGCCCGACAGTGCCCGATAGAGCCCGACAGGGCCCAGTAGAGCCTGACAGAGCCCGACAGAGCCCGACAGAGTCCGACAGGGCCCGACAGAGCCCGACAGGGCCCGACAGAGCCCGACAGAGCCCAGTAGAGCCCGACAGAGCCCGACAGAGCCCGACAGCGCCCGACAGGGCCCGACAGAGCCCGACAGGGCCCGACAGGGCCCGACAGTGCCCAGTAGAGCCCGACAGAGCCCGATAGGGCCCGACAGAGCCCGACAGAGCCCGACAGAGCCCGACAGGGCCCGACAGAGCCCGACAGAGCCCAGTAGAGCCCGACAGAGCCCGACAGAGCCCGACAGATCCCGACAGAGCCCGACAGAGCCCGACAGGGCCCGACAGAGCCCGACAGAGCCCAGTAGAGCCCGACAGAGCCCGACAGGGCCCGACAGAGCCCGACAGGGCCCGACAGAGCCCGACAGAGCCCAGTAGAGCCCGACAGGGCCCGACAGAGCCCGACAGAGCCCGACAGAGCCCAGTAGAGCCCGACAGAGCCCGACAGAGCCCGACAGGGCCCGACAGGGCGCAGTAGAGCCCGACAGAGCCCGACAGAGCCCGACAGGGCCCTACAGGGCCCGACAGAGCCCGACAGAGCCCGACAGAGCCCAGTAGAGCCCGACAGAGCCCAGTAGAGCCCGACAGAGCCCGACAGAGCCCGACAGAGCCCGACAGGGCCCGACAGAGCCCGACAGAGCCCAGTAGAGCCCGACAGGGCCCGACAGAGCCCTACAGAGCCCGACAGAGCCCGACAGAGCCCGACAGAGCCTGACAGGGCCCGCCAGGGCCCGACAGAGCCCGAGAGAGCACAGTAGAGCCCGACAGAGCCCGACAGAGCCCGACAGAGCCCGACAGAGCCCGACAGGGCCCGACCGAGCCCGACAGAGCACAGTAGAGCCCGACAGAGCCCGACAGAGCCCGACAGAGCCTGACAGAGCCCGACAGCGCCCAGTAGAGCCCAGTAGAACCCGACAGAGCCCAGTAGAGCCCGACAAGGCCCGACAGAGCCCGACAGAGCCCGACAGGGCCCGACAGAGCCCGACAGGGCCCGACAGAACCCGACAGAGCCCGACAGAGCCCAGTAGAGCCTGACAGAGCCCGACAGAGCCCGACAGGGCCCGACAGGGAACAGTAGAGCCCAGTAGAGCCCGACAGAGCCCGACAGAGCCCGACAGAGCCCGACAGGGCCCGACAGAGCCCGACAGGGCCCAGTAGAGCCCGACAGAGCCCGACAGAGCCCGACAGGGCCCGACAGAGCCCGACAGAGCCCGACAGGGCCCGACAGGGCCCGACAGAGCCCGACAGAGCCCGACAGGGCCCAGTAGAGCCCGACAGAGCCCGACAGAGCCCGACAGGGCCCGAAAGAGCCCGACAGTGCCCGATAGAGCCCGACAGGGCCCAGTAGAGCCTGACAGAGCCCGACAGAGCCCGACAGAGTCCGACAGGGCCCGACAGAGCCCGACAGGGCCCGACAGAGACCGACAGAGCCCAGTAGAGCCCGACAGAGCCCGACAGAGCCCGACAGGGCCCGACAGGGCCCGACAGAGCCCGACAGAGCCCGACAGGGCCCGACAGTGCCCAGTAGAGCCCGACAGAGCCCGACAGGGCCCAACAGAGCCCGACAGAGCCCGACAGAGCCCGACAGGGCCCGACAGGGCCCGACAGAGCCCAGTAGAGCCCGACAGAGCCCGACAGAGCCCGACAGATCCCGACAGAGCCCGACAGAGCCCAGTAGAGCCCGACAGAGCCCGACAGAGCCCGACAGGGCCCGACAGGGCCCGACAGAGCCCGACAGGGCCCGACAGAGCCCGACAGAGCCCGAGAGGGCCCGACAGAGCCCGACAGAGCCCGACAGAGCCCGACAGAGCCCGACAGATCCCGACAGAGCCCGACAGAGCCCAGTAGAGCCCGACAGAGCCCGACAGAGCCCGACAGGGCCCGACAGGGCCCGACAGAGCCCGACAGAGCCCGACAGGGCCCGACAGAGCCCGACAGAGCCCGAGAGGGCCCGACAGAGCCCGACAGAGCCCGACAGGGCCCAGTAGAGCCCGACAGAGCCCGACAGAGCCCGACAGAGCCCGACAAAGCCCGACAGGGCCCGACAGGGCCCGACAGAGCCCGACAGGGCCCGACAGAGCCCGACAGAGCCCGACAGAGCCGGACAGGGCCCGACAGAGCCCAACAGAGCCCGACAGAGCCCGACAGGGCCCAGTAGAGCCCGACAGAGCCCGACAGAGCCCGACAGAGCCCGACAGGGCCCGACAGAGCCCGACAGGGCCCGACAGAGCCCGACAGAGCCCAGTAGAGCTCGACAGAGCCCGACAGAGCCCGACAGGGCCCGACAGGGCCCAGTAGAGCCCGACAGGGCCCGACAGAGCCCGACAGAGCCCAGTAGAGCTCGACAGAGCCCGACAGAGCCCGACAGGGCCCGACAGGGTGCAGTAGAGCCCGACAGAGCCCGACAGAGCCCGACAGGGCCCGACAGGGCCCGACAGAACCCGTCAGAGACCAGTAGAGCCCGACAGAGCCCGACAGAGCCCGACAGAGCCCGACAGAGCCCGACAGAGCACAGTAGAGCCCGACAGAGCCCGACATAGCCCGACAGGGACCGACAGAGCCCGACAGGGCCCAGTAGAGCCCAGTAGAGCCTGACAGAGCCCGACAGAGCCCGACAGGGCCCGACAGAGCCCGACAGAGCCCGACAGAACCCGACAGAGCCCGACAGAGCCCAGTAGAGCCTGACAGAGCCCGACAGAGCCCGACAGAGCTCGACAGGGCCCGACAGGGCCCGACAGAGCCCGACAGAGCCCGACAGAGCCCGACAGGGCCCGACAGAGCCCAGTAGAGCCCGACAGAGCCCGACAGAGCCCGACAGGGCCCAGTAGAGCCCGACAGAGCCCGACAGAGCCCGACAGAGCCCGACAGGGCCCGACAGAGCCCGACAGAGCCCGACAGGGCCCATTAGAGCCTCACAGAGCCCGACAGAGCTCGACAGAGCCCGACAAAGCCCGACAGGGCCCGACAGGGCCCGACAGAGCCCGACAGGGCCCGAAAGAGCCCGACAGTGCCCGATAGAGCCCGACAGGGCCCAGTAGAGCCTGACAGAGCCCGACAGAGCCCGACAGAGTCCGACAGGGCCCGACAGAGCCCGACAGGGCCCGACAGAGCCCGACAGAGCCCAGTAGAGCCCGACAGAGCCCGACAGAGCCCGACAGCGCCCGACAGGGCCCGACAGAGCCCGACAGGGCCCGACAGGGCCCGACAGTGCCCAGTAGAGCCCGACAGAGCCCGATAGGGCCCGACAGAGCCCGACAGAGCCCGACAGAGCCCGACAGGGCCCGACAGGGCCCGACAGAGCCCGACAGAGCCCAGTAGAGCCCGACAGAGCCCGACAGAGCCCGACAGATCCCGACAGAGCCCGACAGAGCCCGACAGGGCCCGACAGAGCCCGACAGAGCCCAGTAGAGCCCGACAGAGCCCGACAGGGCCCGACAGAGCCCGACAGGGCCCGACAGAGCCCGACAGAGCCCAGTAGAGCCCGACAGGGCCCGACAGAGCCCGACAGAGCCCGACAGAGCCCAGTAGAGCCCGACAGAGCCCGACAGAGCCCGACAGGGCCCGACAGGGCGCAGTAGAGCCCGACAGAGCCCGACAGAGCCCGACAGGGCCCTACAGGGCCCGACAGAGCCCGACAGAGCCCGACAGGGCCCGACAGAGCCCGACAGAGCCCAGTAGAGCCCGACAGAGCCCGACAGAGCCCGACAGCGCCCGACAGGGCCCGACAGAGCCCGACAGGGCCCGACAGGGCCCGACAGTGCCCAGTAGAGCCCGACAGAGCCCGATAGGGCCCGACAGAGCCCGACAGAGCCCGACAGAGCCCGACAGGGCCCGACAGGGCCCGACAGAGCCCGACAGAGCCCAGTAGAGCCCGACAGAGCCCGACAGAGCCCGACAGATCCCGACAGAGCCCGACAGAGCCCGACAGGGCCCGACAGAGCCCGACAGAGCCCAGTAGAGCCCGACAGAGCCCGACAGGGCCCGACAGAGCCCGACAGGGCCCGACAGAGCCCGACAGAGCCCAGTAGAGCCCGACAGGGCCCGACAGAGCCCGACAGAGCCCGACAGAGCCCAGTAGAGCCCGACAGAGCCCGACAGAGCCCGACAGGGCCCGACAGGGCGCAGTAGAGCCCGACAGAGCCCGACAGAGCCCGACAGGGCCCTACAGGGCCCGACAGAGCCCGACAGAGCCCGACAGAGCCCAGTAGAGCCCGACAGAGCCCAGTAGAGCCCGACAGAGCCCGACAGAGCCCGACAGAGCCCAGTAGAGCCCGACAGAGCCCGACAGAGCCCAGTAGAGCCCGACAGGGCCCGACAGAGCCCTACAGAGCCCGACAGAGCCCGACAGAGCCCGACAGAGCCTGACAGGGCCCGACAGGGCCCGACAGAGCCCGAGAGAGCACAGTAGAGCCCGACAGAGCCCGACAGAGCCCGACAGAGCCCGACAGAGCCCGACAGGGCCCGACCGAGCCCGACAGAGCACAGTAGAGCCCGACAGAGCCGGACAGAGCCCGACAGAGCCCGACAGAGCCCAGTAGAGCCCAGTAGAACCCGACAGAGCCCAGTAGAGCCCGACAGAGCCCGACAGAGCCCGACAGAGCCCGACAGGGCCCGACAGAGCCCGACAGGGCCCGACAGAACCCGACAGAGCCCGACAGAGCCCAGTAGAGCCTGACAGAGCCCGACAGAGCCCGACAGAGCTCGACAGGGCCCGACAGGGCCCGACAGAGCCCGACAGAGCCCGACAGGGCCCGACAGGGCCCGACAGAGCCCAGTAGAGCCCGACAGAGCCCGACAGAGCCCGACAGAGCCCGACAGGGCCCAGTAGAGCCCGACAGAGCCCGACAGAGCCCGACAGAGCCCGACAGGGCCCGACAGAGCCCGACAGAGCCCGACAGGGCCCAGTAGAGCCTCACAGAGCCCGACAGAGCTCGACAGGGCCCGACAGAGCCCGACAGGGCCCGAAAGAGCCCGACAGTGCCCGATAGAGCCCGACAGGGCCCAGTAGAGCCTGACAGAGCCCGACAGAGCCCGACAGAGTCCGACAGGGCCCGACAGAGCCCGACAGGGCCCGACAGAGACCGACAGAGCCCAGTAGAGCCCGACAGAGCCCGACAGAGCCCGACAGGGCCCGACAGGGCCCGACAGAGCCCGACAGAGCCCGACAGGGCCCGACAGTGCCCAGTAGAGCCCGACAGAGCCCGACAGGGCCCGACAGAGCCCGACAGAGCCCGACAGAGCCCGACAGGGCCCAACAGAGCCCGACAGAGCCCGACAGGGCCCGACAGAGCCCGACAGGGCCCGACAGGGAACAGTAGAGCCCAGTAGAGCCCGACAGAGCCCGACAGAGCCCGACAGAGCCCGACAGGGCCCAGTAGAGCCCGACAGAGCCCGACAGGGCCCGACAGGGCCCGACAGGGCCCAGTAGAGCCCGACAGAGCCCGACAGAGCCCGACAGAGCCCGACAGGGCCCGACAGAGCCCGACAGAGCCCGACAGGGCCCGACAGAGCCCGACAGAGCCCGACAGGGCCCGACAGGGCCCAGTAGAGCTTGACAGAGCCCGACAGAGCCGGACAGGGCCCGACAGAGCCCGACAGAGCCCGACAGAGCCCGACAGAGCCCGACAGGGCCCAGTAGAGCCCGACAGAGCCCGACAGAGCCCGACAGAGCCCGACACGGCCCGACAGAGCCCGACAGGGCCCGACAGAGCCCGACAGAGCCCGACAGGGCCCAGTAGAGCCCGACAGAGCCCGACAGAGCCCGACAAAGCCCGACAGGGCCCGACAGGGCCCGACAGAGCCCGACAGGGCCCGACAGGGCCCGACAGAGCCCGACAGAGCCGGACAGGGCCCGACAGAGCCCGACAGAGCCCGACAGAGCCCGACAGGGCCCAGTAGAGCCCGACAGAGCCCGACAGAGCCCGACAGAGCCCGACAGAGCCCGACAGGGCCCGACAGAGCCCGACAGAGCCCAGTAGAGCTCGACAGAGCCCGACAGAGCCCGACAGGGCCCGACAGGGCCCGACAGAACCCGACAGAGCCCGACAGAGCCCAGTAGAGCCTGACAGAGCCCGACAGAGCCCGACAGAGCTCGACAGGGCCCGATAGGGCCCGACAGAGCCCGACAGAGCCCGACAGAGCCCGACAGGGCCTGACAGGGCCCGACAGGGCCCAGTAGAGCCCGACAGAGCCCGACAGAGCCCGACAGGGCCCGACAGAGCCCGACAGAGCCCGACAGGGCCCAGTAGAGCCCGACAGAGCCCGACAGAGCCCGACAGAGCCCGACAGGGCCCGACAGGGCCCGACAGAGCCCGACGGGGCCCGAAAGAGCCCGACAGTGCCCGATAGAGCCCGACAGGGCCCAGTAGAGCCTGACAGAGCCCGACAGAGCCCGACAGAGTCCGACAGGGCCCGACAGAGCCCGACAGGGCCCGACAGAGCCCGACAGAGCCCAGTAGAGCCCGACAGAGCCCGACAGAGCCCGACAGCGCCCGACAGGGCCCGACAGAGCCCGACAGAGCCCGACAGAGCCCAGTAGAGCCCGACAGAGCCCGACAGAGCCCGACAGGGCCCGACAGGGCCCGACAGAGCCCGACAGGGCCCGACAGGGCCCGACAGTGCCCAGTAGAGCCCGACAGAGCCCGACAGAGCCCGACAGATCCCGACAGAGCCCGACAGAGCCCGACAGGGCCCGACAGAGCCCGACAGAGCCCGACAGAGCCCAGTAGAGCCCGACAGAGCCCGACAGGGCCCGACAGAGCCCGACAGGGCCCGACAGAGCCCGACAGAGCCCAGTAGAGCCCGACAGGGCCCGACAGAGCCCGACAGAGCCCGACAGAGCCCAGTAGAGCCCGACAGAGCCCGACAGAGCCCGACAGGGCCCGACAGGGCGCAGTAGAGCCCGACAGAGCCCGACAGAGCCCGACAGGGCCCTACAGGGCCCGACAGAGCCCGACAGAGCCCAGTAGAGCCCGACAGAGCCCAGTAGAGCCCGACAGAGCCCGACAGAGCCCGACAGAGCCCGACAGGGCCCGACAGAGCCCGACAGAGCCCAGTAGAGCCCGACAGGGCCCGACAGAGCCCTACAGAGCCCGACAGAGCCCGACAGAGCCCGACAGAGCCCGACAGGGCCCGACAGAGCCCGACAGAGCACAGTAGAGCCCGACAGAGCCCGACAGAGCCCGACAGAGCCCGACAGAGCCCGACAGGGCCCGACCGAGCCCGACAGAGCACAGTAGAGCCCGACAGAGCCGGACAGAGCCCGACAGAGCCCGACAGGGCCCAGTAGAGCCCAGTAGAACCCGACAGAGCCCAGTAGAGCCCGACAGAGCCCGACAGAGCCCGACAGGGCCCGACAGAGCCCGACAGGGCCCGACAGAACCCGACAGAGCCCGACAGAGCCCAGTAGAGCCTGACAGAGCCCGACAGAGCCCGACAGAGGTCGACAGGGCCCGACAGGGCCCGACAGAGCCCGACAGAGCCCAGTAGAGCCCGACAGAGCCCGACAGAGCCCGACAGGGCCCGACAGGGCGCAGTAGAGCCCGACAGAGCCCGACAGAGCCCGACAGGGCCCTACAGGGCCCGACAGAGCCCGACAGAGCCCGACAGAGCCCAGTAGAGCCCGACAGAGCCCGACAGAGCCCGACAGAGCCCAGTAGAGCCCGACAGAGCCCGACAGAGCCCAGTAGAGCCCGACAGGGCCCGACAGAGCCCTACAGAGCCCGACAGAGCCCGACAGAGCCCGACAGAGCCTGACAGGGCCCGACAGGGCCCGACAGAGCCCGAGAGAGCACAGTAGAGCCCGACAGAGCCCGACAGAGCCCGACAGAGCCCGACAGAGCCCGACAGGGCCCGACCGAGCCCGACAGAGCACAGTAGAGCCCGACAGAGCCCGACAGAGCCCAGTAGAGCCCGACAGAGCCCGACAGAGCCCGACAGGGCCCGACAGGGCGCAGTAGAGCCCGACAGAGCCCGACAGAGCCCGACAGGGCCCTACAGGGCCCGACAGAGCCCGACAGAGCCCGACAGGGCCCGACAGAGCCCGACAGAGCCCAGTAGAGCCCGACAGAGCCCGACAGAGCCCGACAGCGCCCGACAGGGCCCGACAGAGCCCGACAGGGCCCGACAGGGCCCGACAGTGCCCAGTAGAGCCCGACAGAGCCCGATAGGGCCCGACAGAGCCCGACAGAGCCCGACAGAGCCCGACAGGGCCCGACAGGGCCCGACAGAGCCCGACAGAGCCCAGTAGAGCCCGACAGAGCCCGACAGAGCCCGACAGATCCCGACAGAGCCCGACAGAGCCCGACAGGGCCCGACAGAGCCCGACAGAGCCCAGTAGAGCCCGACAGGGCCCGACAGAGCCCGACAGAGCCCGACAGGGCCCGACAGAGCCCGACAGAGCCCAGTAGAGCCCGACAGGGCCCGACAGAGCCCGACAGAGCCCGACAGAGCCCAGTAGAGCCCGACAGAGCCCGACAGAGCCCGACAGGGCCCGACAGGGCGCAGTAGAGCCCGACAGAGCCCGACAGAGCCCGACAGGGCCCTACAGGGCCCGACAGAGCCCGACAGAGCCCGACAGAGCCCAGTAGAGCCCGACAGAGCCCAGTAGAGCCCGACAGAGCCCGACAGAGCCCGACAGAGCCCAGTAGAGCCCGACAGAGCCCGACAGAGCCCAGTAGAGCCCGACAGGGCCCGACAGAGCCCTACAGAGCCCGACAGAGCCCGACAGAGCCCGACAGAGCCTGACAGGGCCCGACAGGGCCCGACAGAGCCCGAGAGAGCACAGTAGAGCCCGACAGAGCCCGACAGAGCCCGACAGAGCCCGACAGAGCCCGACAGGGCCCGACCGAGCCCGACAGAGCACAGTAGAGCCCGACAGAGCCGGACAGAGCCCGACAGAGCCCGACAGAGCCCAGTAGAGCCCAGTAGAACCCGACAGAGCCCAGTAGAGCCCGACAGAGCCCGACAGAGCCCGACAGAGCCCGACAGGGCCCGAAAGAGCCCGACAGGGCCCGACAGAACCCGACAGAGCCCGACAGAGCCCAGTAGAGCCTGACAGAGCCCGACAGAGCCCGACAGAGCTCGACAGGGCCCGACAGGGCCCGACAGAGCCCGACAGAGCCCGACAGGGCCCGACAGGGCCCGACAGAGCCCAGTAGAGCCCGACAGAGCCCGACAGAGCCCGACAGAGCCCGACAGGGCCCAGTAGAGCCCGACAGAGCCCGACAGAGCCCGACAGAGCCCGACAGGGCCCGACAGAGCCCGACAGAGCCCGACAGGGCCCAGTAGAGCCTCACAGAGCCCGACAGAGCTCGACAGGGCCCGACAGAGCCCGACAGGGCCCGAAAGAGCCCGACAGTGCCCGATAGAGCCCGACAGGGCCCAGTAGAGCCTGACAGAGCCCGACAGAGCCCGACAGAGTCCGACAGGGCCCGACAGAGCCCGACAGGGCCCGACAGAGACCGACAGAGCCCAGTAGAGCCCGACAGAGCCCGACAGAGCCCGACAGGGCCCGACAGGGCCCGACAGAGCCCGACAGAGCCCGACAGGGCCCGACAGTGCCCAGTAGAGCCCGACAGAGCCCGACAGGGCCCGACAGAGCCCGACAGAGCCCGACAGAGCCCGACAGGGCCCAACAGAGCCCGACAGAGCCCGACAGGGCCCGACAGAGCCCGACAGGGCCCGACAGGGAACAGTAGAGCCCAGTAGAGCCCGACAGAGCCCGACAGAGCCCGACAGAGCCCGACAGGGCCCAGTAGAGCCCGACAGAGCCCGACAGGGCCCGACAGGGCCCGACAGGGCCCAGTAGAGCCCGACAGAGCCCGACAGAGCCCGACAGAGCCCGACAGGGCCCGACAGAGCCCGACAGAGCCCGACAGGGCCCGACAGAGCCCGACAGAGCCCGACAGGGCCCGACAGGGCCCAGTAGAGCTTGACAGAGCCCGACAGAGCCGGACAGGGCCCGACAGAGCCCGACAGAGCCCGACAGAGCCCGACAGAGCCCGACAGGGCCCAGTAGAGCCCGACAGAGCCCGACAGAGCCCGACAGAGCCCGACACGGCCCGACAGAGCCCGACAGGGCCCGACAGAGCCCGACAGAGCCCGACAGGGCCCAGTAGAGCCCGACAGAGCCCGACAGAGCCCGACAAAGCCCGACAGGGCCCGACAGGGCCCGACAGAGCCCGACAGGGCCCGACAGGGCCCGACAGAGCCCGACAGAGCCGGACAGGGCCCGACAGAGCCCGACAGAGCCCGACAGAGCCCGACAGGGCCCAGTAGAGCCCGACAGAGCCCGACAGAGCCCGACAGAGCCCGACAGAGCCCGACAGGGCCCGACAGAGCCCGACAGAGCCCAGTAGAGCTCGACAGAGCCCGACAGAGCCCGACAGGGCCCGACAGGGCCCGACAGAACCCGACAGAGCCCGACAGAGCCCAGTAGAGCCTGACAGAGCCCGACAGAGCCCGACAGAGCTCGACAGGGCCCGACAGGGCCCGACAGAGCCCGACAGAGCCCGACAGAGCCCGACAGGGCCTGACAGGGCCCGACAGGGCCCAGTAGAGCCCGACAGAGCCCGACAGAGCCCGACAGGGCCCGACAGAGCCCGACAGAGCCCGACAGGGCCCAGTAGAGCCCGACAGAGCCCGACAGAGCCCGACAGAGCCCGACAGGGCCCGACAGGGCCCGACAGAGCCCGACGGGGCCCGAAAGAGCCCGACAGTGCCCGATAGAGCCCGACAGGGCCCAGTAGAGCCTGACAGAGCCCGACAGAGCCCGACAGAGTCCGACAGGGCCCGACAGAGCCCGACAGGGCCCGACAGAGCCCGACAGAGCCCAGTAGAGCCCGACAGAGCCCGACAGAGCCCGACAGCGCCCGACAGGGCCCGACAGAGCCCGACAGAGCCCGACAGAGCCCAGTAGAGCCCGACAGAGCCCGACAGAGCCCGACAGGGCCCGACAGGGCCCGACAGAGCCCGACAGGGCCCGACAGGGCCCGACAGTGCCCAGTAGAGCCCGACAGAGCCCGACAGAGCCCGACAGATCCCGACAGAGCCCGACAGAGCCCGACAGGGCCCGACAGAGCCCGACAGAGCCCGACAGAGCCCAGTAGAGCCCGACAGACCCCGACAGGGCCCGACAGAGCCCGACAGGGCCCGACAGAGCCCGACAGAGCCCAGTAGAGCCCGACAGGGCCCGACAGAGCCCGACAGAGCCCGACAGAGCCCAGTAGAGCCCGACAGAGCCCGACAGAGCCCGACAGGGCCCGACAGGGCGCAGTAGAGCCCGACAGAGCCCGACAGAGCCCGACAGGGCCCTACAGGGCCCGACAGAGCCCGACAGAGCCCAGTAGAGCCCGACAGAGCCCAGTAGAGCCCGACAGAGCCCGACAGAGCCCGACAGAGCCCGACAGGGCCCGACAGAGCCCGACAGAGCCCAGTAGAGCCCGACAGGGCCCGACAGAGCCCTACAGAGCCCGACAGAGCCCGACAGAGCCCGACAGAGCCCGACAGAGCCCGACAGGGCCCGACAGAGCCCGACAGAGCACAGTAGAGCCCGACAGAGCCCGACAGAGCCCGACAGAGCCCGACAGAGCCCGACAGGGCCCGACCGAGCCCGACAGAGCACAGTAGAGCCCGACAGAGCCGGACAGAGCCCGACAGAGCCCGACAGGGCCCAGTAGAGCCCAGTAGAACCCGACAGAGCCCAGTAGAGCCCGACAGAGCCCGACAGAGCCCGACAGGGCCCGACAGAGCCCGACAGGGCCCGACAGAACCCGACAGAGCCCGACAGAGCCCAGTAGAGCCTGACAGAGCCCGACAGAGCCCGACAGAGGTCGACAGGGCCCGACAGGGCCCGACAGAGCCCGACAGAGCCCAGTAGAGCCCGACAGAGCCCGACAGAGCCCGACAGGGCCCGACAGGGCGCAGTAGAGCCCGACAGAGCCCGACAGAGCCCGACAGGGCCCTACAGGGCCCGACAGAGCCCGACAGAGCCCGACAGAGCCCAGTAGAGCCCGACAGAGCCCGACAGAGCCCGACAGAGCCCAGTAGAGCCCGACAGAGCCCGACAGAGCCCAGTAGAGCCCGACAGGGCCCGACAGAGCCCTACAGAGCCCGACAGAGCCCGACAGAGCCCGACAGAGCCTGACAGGGCCCGACAGGGCCCGACAGAGCCCGAGAGAGCACAGTAGAGCCCGACAGAGCCCGACAGAGCCCGACAGAGCCCGACAGAGCCCGACAGGGCCCGACCGAGCCCGACAGAGCACAGTAGAGCCCGACAGAGCCCGACAGAGCCCGACAGAGCCCGACAGAGCCCAGTAGAGCCCAGTAGAACCCGACAGAGCCCAGTAGAGCCCGACAGAGCCCGACAGAGCCCGACAGAGCCCGACAGGGCCCGACAGAGCCCGACAGGGCCCGACAGAACCCGACAGAGCCCGACAGAGCCCAGTAGAGCCTGACAGAGCCCGACAGAGCCCGACAGAGCTCGACAGGGCCCGACAGGGCCCGACAGAGCCCGACAGAGCCCGACAGGGCCCGACAGGGCCCGACAGAGCCCAGTAGAGCCCGACAGAGCCCGACAGAGCCCGACAGAGCCCGACAGGGCCCAGTAGAGCCCGACAGAGCCCGACAGAGCCCGACAGAGCCCGACAGGGCCCGACAGAGCCCGACAGAGCCCGACAGGGCCCAGTAGAGCCTCACAGAGCCCGACAGAGCTCGACAGGGCCCGACAGAGCCCGACAGGGCCCGAAAGAGCCCGACAGTGCCCGATAGAGCCCGACAGGGCCCAGTAAAGCCTGACAGAGCCCGACAGAGCCCGACAGAGTCCGACAGGGCCCGACAGAGCCCGACAGGGCCCGACAGAGACCGACAGAGCCCAGTAGAGCCCGACAGAGCCCGACAGAGCCCGACAGGGCCCGACAGGGCCCGACAGGGCCCGACAGAGCCCGACAGGGCCCGACAGGGAACAGTAGAGCCCAGTAGAGCCCGACAGAGCCCGACAGAGCCCGACAGAGCCCGACAGGGCCCAGTAGAGCCCGACAGAGCCCGACAGGGCCCGACAGGGACCGACAGGGCCCAGTAGAGCCCGACAGAGCCCGACAGGGCCCGACAGAGCCCAACAGAGCCCCACAGAGCCCGACAGGGCCCAACAGAGCCCGACAGAGCCCGACAGGGCCCGACAGAGCCCGACAGGGCCCGACAGGGAACAGTAGAGCCCAGTAGAGCCCGACAGAGCCCGACAGAGCCCGACAGAGCCCGACAGGGCCCAGTAGAGCCCGACAGAGCCCGACAGGGCCCGACAGGGCCCGACAGGGCCCAGTAGAGCCCGACAGAGCCCGACAGAGCCCGACAGAGCCCGACAGGGCCCGACAGAGCCCGACAGAGCCCGACAGGGCCCGACAGAGCCCGACAGAGCCCGACAGGGCCCGACAGGGCCCAGTAGAGCTTGACAGAGCCCGACAGAGCCGGACAGGGCCCGACAGAGCCCGACAGAGCCCGACAGAGCCCGACAGAGCCCGACAGGGCCCAGTAGAGCCCGACAGAGCCCGACAGAGCCCGACAGAGCCCGACACGGCCCGACAGAGCCCGACAGGGCCCGACAGAGCCCGACAGAGCCCGACAGGGCCCAGTAGAGCCCGACAGAGCCCGACAGAGCCCGACAAAGCCCGACAGGGCCCGACAGGGCCCGACAGAGCCCGACAGGGCCCGACAGGGCCCGACAGAGCCCGACAGAGCCGGACAGGGCCCGACAGAGCCCGACAGAGCCCGACAGAGCCCGACAGGGCCCAGTAGAGCCCGACAGAGCCCGACAGAGCCCGACAGAGCCCGACAGAGCCCGACAGGGCCCGACAGAGCCCGACAGAGCCCAGTAGAGCTCGACAGAGCCCGACAGAGCCCGACAGGGCCCGACAGGGCCCGACAGGGCTCGACAGGGCCCAGTAGAGCCCGACAGAGCCCGACAGAGCCCGACAGAGCCCCACAGAGCCCGACAGGGCCCAGTTTAGCCCAGTAGAGCCCGACAGAGCCTGACAGAGCCCGACAGAGCCCGCAAGGGCCCGACAGGGAACAGTAGAGCCCAGTAGAGCCCGACAGAGCCCGACAGAGCCCGACAGAGCCCGACAGGGCCCAGTAGAGCCCGACAGAGCCCGACAGGGCCCGACAGGGCCCGACAGGGCCCAGTAGAGCCCGACAGAGCCCGACAGAGCCCGACAGAGCCCGACACGGCCCGACAGAGCCCGACAGGGCCCGACAGAGCCCGACAGAGCCCGACAGGGCCCAGTAGAGCCCGACAGAGCCCGACAGAGCCCGACAAAGCCCGACAGGGCCCGACAGGGCCCGACAGAGCCCGACAGGGCCCGACAGGGCCCGACAGAGCCCGACAGAGCCGGACAGGGCCCGACAGAGCCCGACAGAGCCCGACAGAGCCCGACAGAGCCCGACAGGGCCCGACAGAGCCCGACAGAGCCCAGTAGAGCTCGACAGAGCCCGACAGAGCCCGACAGGGCCCGACAGGGCCCGACAGGGCTCGACAGGGCCCAGTAGAGCCCGACAGAGCCCGACAGAGCCCGACAGAGCCCCACAGAGCCCGACAGGGCCCAGTTTAGCCCAGTAGAGCCCGACAGAGCCTGACAGAGCCCGACAGAGCCCGCAAGGGCCCGACAGGGCCCGACAGAGCCCGACAGAGCCCAGTAGAGCCCGACAGGGCCCGACAGAGCCCGACAGAGCCCGACAGGGCCCGACAGAGCCCGACAGAGCCCGACAGGGCCCGACAGGGCCCGACAAGGCCCAGTAGAGCCCGACAGAGCCCGACAGGGCCCGACAGGGCCCGACAGGGCCCAGTAGAGCCCGACAGAGCCCGACAGAGCCCGACAGAGCCCGACAGGGCCCGACAGGGCCCGACAGAGCCCGACAGAGCTCGACAGAGCCCAGTAGAGCCCAGTAGAGCCCGACAGAGCCCGACAGAGCCCGACAGAACCCGACAGAGATTGACAGAGCCCAGTAGAGCCCGACAGAGCCCGACAGAGCCCAGTAGAGCCCGAGAGGGCCCGACAGGGCCCGACAGGGCCCAATAGAGCCCGACAGAGCCCGACAGGGCCCGACAGAGCCCGACAGAGCCCGACATAGCCCAGTAGAGCCCGACAGAGCCCGACAGATCCCGACAGGGCCCGACAGAGCCCGACAGAGGCCGACAGAGCCCGACAGGGCCCGACAGAGCCCGACAGAGCCCGAGAGGGCCCGACAGGGCCCGACAGAGCCCAGTAGAGCCCGACAGAGCCCGACAGAGCCCGACAGAGCCCGACAGGGCCCGACAGAGCCCAGTAGAGCCCGACAGAGCCCGACAGAGCCCGACAGAGCCCGACAGGGCCCGACAGGGCCCGACAGAGCCCGACAGAGCCTGACAGGGCCCGACAGAGCCCGACAGAGCCCGACAGAGCCCAGTAGAGCCCGACAGAGCCCGACAGATTCCGACAGGGCCCGACAGAGCCCGACAGAGCCCGACAGAGCCCAACAGGGCCCGACAGAGCCCGACAGAGCCCGACAGGGCCCTACAGGGCCCGACAGAGCCCGACAGAGCCCGACAGAGCCCAGTAGAGCCCGACAGAGCCCAGTAGAGCCCGACAGAGCCCGACAGAGCCCGACAGGGCCCGACAGAGCCCGACAGAGCCCAGTAGAGCCCGACAGGGCCCGACAGAGCCCTACAGAGCCCGACAGAGCCCGACAGAGCCCGACAGAGCCTGACAGGGCCCGATAGGGCCCGACAGAGCCCGAGAGAGCACAGTAGAGCCCGACAGAGCCCGACAGAGCCCGACAGAGCCCGACAGAGCCCGACAGGGCCCGACCGAGCCCGACAGAGCACAGTAGAGCCCGACAGAGCCCGACAGAGCCCGACAGAGCCCGACAGAGCCCGACAGCGCCCAGTAGAGCCCAGTAGAACCCGACAGAGCCCAGTAGAGCCCGACAGAGCCCGACAGAGCCCGACAGAGCCCGACAGGGCCCGACAGAGCCCGACAGGGCCCGACAGAACCCGACAGAGCCCGACAGAGCCCAGTAGAGCCTGACAGAGCCCGACAGAGCCCGACAGAGCTCGACAGGGCCCGACAGGGCCCGACAGAGCCCGACAGAGCCCGACAGAGCCCGACAGGGCCCGACAGAGCCCAGTAGAGCCCGACAGAGCCCGACAGAGCCCGACAGAGCCCGACAGGGCCCAGTAGAGCCCGACAGAGCCCGACAGAGCCCGACAGAGCCCGACAGGGCCCGACAGAGCCCGACAGAGCCCGACAGGGCCCAGTAGAGCCTCACAGAGCCCGACAGAGCTCGACAGGGCCCGACAGAGCCCGACAGGGCCCGAAAGAGCCCGACAGTGCCCGATAGAGCCCGACAGGGCCCAGTAGAGCCTGACAGAGCCCGACAGAGCCCGACAGAGTCCGACAGGGCCCGACAGAGCCCGACAGGGCCCGACAGAGACCGACAGAGCCCAGTAGAGCCCGACAGAGCCCGACAGAGCCCGACAGAGCCCGACAGGGCCCGACAGTGCCCAGTAGAGCCCGACAGAGCCCGACAGGGCCCGACAGAGCCCGACAGAGCCCGACAGAGCCCGACAGGGCCCGACAGGGCCCAGTTTAGCCCAGTAGAGCCCGACAGAGCCCGACAGAGCCCGACAGATCCCGACAGGGCCCGACAGGGCCCAACAGAGCCCGACAGAGCCCGACAGGGCCCGACAGAGCCCGACAGGGCCCGACAGGGAACAGTAGAGCCCAGTAGAGCCCGACAGAGCCCGACAGAGCCCGACAGAACCCGACAGGGCCCAGTAGAGCCCGACAGAGCCCGACAGGGCCCGACAGGGCCCGACAGGGCCCAGTAGAGCCCGACAGAGCCCGACAGAGCCCGACAGAGCCCGACAGGGCCCGACAGAGCCCGACAGAGCCCCACAGAGCCCGACAGGGCCCAGTAGAGCCCGACAGAGCCCGACAGAGCCGGACAGGGCCCGACAGAGCCCGACAGAGCCCGACAGAGCCCGACAGAGCCCGACAGGGCCCAGTAGAGCCCGACAGAGCCCGACAGAGCCCGACAGAGCCCGACACGGCCCGACAGAGCCCGACAGGGCCCGACAGAGCCCGACAGGGCCCAGTAGAGCCCGACAGAGCCCGACAGAGCCCGACAAAGCCCGACAGGGCCCGACAGGGCCCGACAGAGCCCGACAGGGCCCGACAGGGCCCGACAGAGCCCGACAGAGCCGGACAGGGCCCGACAGAGCCCGACAGAGCCCGACAGAGCCCGACAGGGCCCAGTAGAGCCCGACAGAGCCCGACAGAGCCCGACAGAGCCCGACAGGGCCCGACAGAGCCCGACAGAGCCCAGTAGAGCTCGACAGAGCCCGACAGAGCCCGACAGGGCCCGACAGGGCCCGACAGGGCTCGACAGGGCCCAGTAGAGCCCGACAGAGCCCGACAGAGCCCGACAGAGCCCGACAGGGCCCGACAGGGCCCGACAGGGCTCGACAGGGCCCAGTAGAGCCCGACAGAGCCCCACAGAGCCCGACAGGGCCCAGTTTAGCCCAGTAGAGCCCGACAGAGCCCGACAGAGCCCGACAGAGCCCGCAAGGGCCTGACAGGGCCCGACAGAGCCCGACAGAGCCCAGTAGAGCCCGACAGGGCCCGACAGAGCCCGACAGAGCCCGACAGAGCCCGACAGGGCCCGACAGGGCCCGACAAGGCCCAGTAGAGCCCGACAGAGCCCGACAGGGCCCGACAGGGCCCGACAGGGCCCAGTAGAACCCGACAGAGCCCGACAGAGCCCGACAGAGCCCGACAGAGCCCAGTAGCGCCCGACAGAGCCCGACAGAGCCCGACAGGGCCCGACAGGGCCCAGTAGAGCCCGACAGAGCCCGACAGAGCCCGACAGAGCCCGACAGGGCCCGACAGAGCTCGACAGAGCCAAGTAGAGCCCAGTAGAGCCCGACAGAGCCCGACAGAGCCCGACAGAACCCGACAGAGATTGACAGAGCCCAGTAGAGCCCGACAGAGCCCGACAGAGCCCGACAGGGCCCGACAGGGCCCGACAGGGCCCAATAGAGCCCGACAGAGCCCGACAGGGCCCGACAGAGCCCGACAGAGCCCGACATAGCCCAGTAGAGCCCGACAGAGCCCGACAGATCCCGACAGGGCCCGACAGAGCCCGACAGAGGCCGACAGAGCCCGACAGGGCCCGACAGAGCCCGACAGAGCCCGACAGAGCCCGACAGGGCCCGACAGAGCCCAGTAGAGCCCGACAGAGCCCGACAGAGCCCGACAGAGCCCGACAGGGCCCGACAGAGCCCAGTAGAGCCCGACAGAGCCCGACAGAGCCCGACAGAGCCCGACAGAGCCCGACAGGGCCCGACAGAGCCCGACAGAGCCCAACAGGGCCCGACAGAGCCCGACAGAGCCCGACAGGGCCCGACAGAGCCCGACAGGGCCCAACAGGGCCCGACAGGGCCCGACAGGGCCCGACAGGGCCCAGTAGAACCCGACAGAGCCCGACAGAGCCCAACAGAGCCTGACAGAGCCCGACAGAGCCCGACAGGGCCCAGTAGAGCCCGACAGAGCCCGACAGAGCCCGACAGAGCCCAACAGAGCCCGACAGGGCCCGGTAGAGCCCGACAGAGCCCGACAGAGCCCGACAGGGCCCGACAGAGCCCGACAGAGCCCGACAGAACCCGACAGAGCCCGACAGAGCCCAGTAGAGCCCGACAGAGCCCGACAGAGCCCGACAGGGCCCGACAGGGCCCGACAGAGCCCAACAGAGCCTGACAGGGCCCGACAGGGCCCGACAGAGCCCGAGAGAGCACAGAAGAGCCCGACAGAGCCCGACAGAGCCCGACAGAGCCCGACAGAGCCCGACAGGGCCCGACCGAGCCCGACAGAGCACAGTAGAGCCCGACAGAGCCCGACAGAGCCCGACAGAGCCCGACAGAGCCCGACAGCACCCAGTAGAGCCCAGTAGAACCCGACAGAGCCCAGTAGAGCCCGACAGAGCCCGACAGAGCCCGACAGAGCCCGACAGGGCCCGACAGAGCCCGACAGGGCCCGACAGAACCCGACAGAGCCCGACAGAGCCCAGTAGAGCCTGACAGAGCCCGACAGAGCCCGACAGAGCTCGACAGGGCCCGACAGGGCCCGACAGAGCCCGACAGAGCCCGACAGACCCCGACAGGGCCCGACAGGGCCCGACAGAGCCCAGTAGAGCCCGACAGAGCCCGACAGAGCCCGACAGAGCCCAGTAGAGCCCGACAGAGCCCGACAGAGCCCGACAGAGCCCGACAGGGCCCGACAGGGCCCAGTAGAGCCTCACAGAGCCCGACAGAGCTCGACAGGGCCCGACAGAGCCCGACAGGGCCCGAAAGAGCCCGACAGTGCCCGATAGAGCCCGACACGGCCCAGTAGAGCCTGACAGAGCCCGACAGAGCCCGACAGAGTCCGACAGGGCCCGACAGAGCCCGACAGGGCCCGACAGAGACCGACAGAGCCCAGTAGAGCCCGACAGAGCCCGACAGAGCCCGACAGAGCCCGACAGGGCCCGACAGTGCCCAGTAGAGCCCGACAGAGCCCGACAGGGCCCGACAGAGCCCGACAGAGCCCGACAGAGCCCGACAGGGACCGACAGAGCCCGACAGAGCCCAGTAGAGCCCGACAGAGCCCGACAGAGCCCGACAGAGCCCGACAGGGCCCGACAGGGCCCAACAGAGCCCGACAGAGCCCGACAGGGCCCGACAGAGCCCGACAGGGCCCGACAGGGAACAGTAGAGCCCAGTAGAGCCCGACAGAGCCCGACAGAGCCCGACAGAGCCCGACAGGGCCCAGTAGAGCCCGACAGAGCCCGACAGGGCCCGACAGGGCCCGACAGGGCCCAGTAGAGCCCGACAGAGCCCGACAGAGCCCGACAGAGCCCGACAGGGCCCGACAGAGCCCGACAGAGCCCGACAGGGCCCGACAGAGCCCGACAGAGCCCGACAGGGCCCGACAGAGCCCGACAGAGCCCGACAGAGCCCGACAGGGCCCAGTAGAGCCCGACAGAGCCCGACAGAGCCGGACAGGGCCCGACAGAGCCCGACAGAGCCCGACAGAGCCCGACAGAGCCCGACAGGGCCCGACAGAGCCCGACAGAGCCCGACAAAGCCCGACAGGGCCCGACAGGGCCCGACAGGGCCCGACAGAGCCCGACAGAGCCGGACAGGGCCCGACAGAGCCCGACAGAGCCCGACAGAGCCCGACAGGGCCCGACAGAGCCCGACAGAGCCGGACAGGGCCCGACAGAGCCCGACAGAGCCCGACAGAGCCCGACAGGGCCCAGTAGAGCCCGACAGAGCCCGACAGAGCCCGACAGAGCCCCGTAGAGCTCGACAGAGCCCGACAGAGCCCGACAGGGCCCGACAGGGCCCGACAGGGCTCGACAGGGCCCAGTAGAGCCCGACAGAGCCCGACAGAGCCCGACAGAGCCCCACAGAGCCCGACAGGGCCCAGTTTAGCCCAGTAGAGCCCGACAGAGCCCGACAGAGCCCGACAGAGCCTGCAAGGGCCCGACAGGGCCCGACAGAGCCCGACAGAGCCCAGTAGAGCCCGACAGGGCCCGACAGAGCCCGACAGAGCCCGACAGGGCCTGACAGAGCCCGACAGAGCCCGACAGGGCCCGACAGGGCCCGACAAGGCCCAGTAGAGCCCGACAGAGCCCGACAGGGCCCGACAGGGCCCGACAGGGCCCAGTAGAACCCGACAGAGCCCGACAGAGCCCGACAGAGCCCGACAGAGCCCAGTAGAGCCCGACAGAGCCCGACAGAGCCCGACAGGGCCCGACAGGGCCCAGTAGAGCCCGACAGAGCCCGACAGAGCCCGACAGGGCCCGACAGGGCCCAGTAGAGCCCGACAGAGCTCGACAGAGCCCAGTAGAGCCCAGTAGAGCCCGACAGAGCCCGACAGAGCCCGACAGAACCCGACAGAGATTGACAGAGCCCAGTAGAGCCCGACAGAGCCCGACAGAGCCCAGTAGAGCCCGACAGGGCCCGACAGGGCCCGACAGGGCCCAATAGAGCCCGACAGAGCCCGACAGGGCCCGACAGAGCCCGACAGAGCCCGACATAGCCCAGTAGAGCCCGACAGAGCCCGACAGATCCCGACAGGGCCCGACAGAGCCCGACAGAGGCCGACAGATCCCGACAGGGCCCGACAGAGCCCGACAGAGCCCGACAGAGCCCGACAGGGCCCGACAGAGCCCAGTAGAGCCCGACAGAGCCCGACAGAGCCCGACAGAGCCCGACAGGGCCCGACAGAGCCCAGTAGAGCCCGACAGAGCCCGACAGAGCCCGACAGAGCCCGACAGGGCCCGACAGGGCCCGACAGAGCCCGACAGAGCCTGACAGGGCCCGACAGAGCCCGACAGAGCCCGACAGAGCCCAGTAGAGCCCGACAGAGCCCGACAGAGCCCGACAGAGCCCAACAGGGCCCGACAGAGCCCGACAGAGCCCGACAGGGCCCGACAGAGCCCGACAGGGCCCAACAGGGCCCGACAGGGCCCGACAGGGCCCGACAGGGCCCAGTAGAACCCGACAGAGCCCGACAGAGCCCAGTAGAGCCCAGGAGAGCCCGACAGAGCCCGACAGAGCCTGACAGAGCTTGACAGAACCCGACAGGGCCCAGTAGAGCCCGACAGAGCCCGACAGAGCCCGACAGAGCCCAACAGAGCCCGACAGGGCCCAGTAGAGCCCGACAGAGCCCGACAGAGCCCGACAGGGCCCGACAGAGCCCGACAGAGCCCGACAGAACCCGACAGAGCCCGACAGAGCCCAGTAGAGCCCGACAGAGCCCGACAGAGCCCGACAGGGCCCGACAGGGCCCGACAGAGCCCGACAGAGCCTGACAGGGCCCGACAGGGCCCGACAGAGCCCGAGAGAGCACAGTAGAGCCCGACAGAGCCCGACAGAGCCCGACAGAGCCCGACAGAGCCCGACAGGGCCCGACCGAGCCCGACAGAGCACAGTAGAGCCCGACAGAGCCCGACAGAGCCCGACAGAGCCCGACAGAGCCCGACAGAGCCCGACAGCACCCAGTAGAGCCCAGTAGAACCCGACAGAGCCCAGTAGAGCCCGACAGAGCCCGACAGAGCCCGACAGAGCCCGACAGGGCCCGACAGAGTCCGACAGGGCCCGACAGAACCCGACAGAGCCCGACAGAGCCCAGTAGAGCCTGACAGAGCCCGACAGAGCCCGACAGAGCTCGACAGGGCCCGACAGGGCCCGACAGAGCCCGACAGAGCCCGACAGACCCCGACAGGGCCCGACAGGGCCCGACAGAGCCCAGTAGAGCCCGACAGAGCCCGACAGAGCCCGACAGAGCCCGACAGGGCCCAGTAGAGCCCGACAGAGCCCGACAGAGCCCGACAGAGCCCGACAGGGCCCGACAGAGCCCGACAGAGCCCGACAGGGCCCAGTAGAGCCTCACAGAGCCCGACAGAGCTCGACAGGGCCCGACAGAGCCCGACAGGGCCCGAAAGAGCCCGACAGTGCCCGATAGAGCCCGACACGGCCCAGTAGAGCCTGACAGAGCCCGACAGAGCTCGACAGGGCCCGACAGAGTCCGACAGGGCCCGACAGAGCCCGACAGGGCCCGACAGAGACCGACAGAGCCCAGTAGAGCCCGACAGAGCCCGACAGAGCCCGACAGAGCCCGACAGGGCCCGACAGTGCCCAGTAGAGCCCGACAGAGCCCGACAGGGCCCGACAGAGCCCGACAGAGCCCGACAGAGCCCGACAGGGCCCGACAGAGCCCGACAGAGCCCAGTAGAGCCCGACAGAGCCCGACAGAGCCCGACAGATCCCGACAGAGCCCGACAGAGCCCAGTAGAGCCCGACAGAGCCCGACAGAGCCCGACAGAGCCCGACAGGGCCCGACAGGGCCCAACAGAGCCCGACAGAGCCCGACAGGGCCCGACAGAGCCCGACAGGGCCCGACAGGGAACAGTAGAGCCCAGTAGAGCCCGACAGAGCCCGACAGAGCCCGACAGAGCCCGACAGAGCCCGACAGGGCCCAGTAGAGCCCGACAGAGCCCGACAGGGCCCGACAGGGCCCGACAGGGCCCAGTAGAGCCCGACAGAGCCCGACAGAGCCCGACAGAGCCCGACAGGGCCCGACAGAGCCCGACAGAGCCCGACAGGGCCCGACAGAGCCCGACAGAGCCCGACAGGGCCCGACAGAGCCCGACAGAGCCCGACAGAGCCCGACAGGGCCCAGTAGAGCCCGACAGAGCCCGACAGAGCCGGACAGGGCCCGACAGAGCCCGACAGAGCCCGACAGAGCCCGACAGAGCCCGACAGGGCCCGACAGAGCCCGACAGAGCCCGACAGGGCCCGACCGAGCCCGACAGAGCACAGTAGAGCCCGACAGAGCCCGACAGAGCCCGACAGAGCCCGACAGAGCCCGACAGCGCCCAGTAGAGCCCAGTAGAACCCGACAGAGCCCAGTAGAGCCCGACAGAGCCCGACAGAGCCCGACAGAGCCCGACAGGGCCCGACAGAGCCCGACAGGGCCCGACAGGGCCCGACAGAGCCCGACAGAGCCCAGTAGAGCCTGACAGAGCCCGACAGAGCCCGACAGAGCTCGACAGGGCCCGACAGGGCCCGACAGAGCCCGACAGAGCCCGACAGAGCCCAGTAGAGCCCGACAGAGCCCGACAGAGTCCGACAGGGCCCGACAGAGCCCGACAGGGCCCGACAGAGACCGACAGAGCCCAGTAGAGCCCGACAGAGCCCGACAGAGCCCGACAGAGCCCGACAGGGCCCGACAGTGCCCAGTAGAGCCCGACAGAGCCCGACAGGGCCCGACAGAGCCCGACAGAGCCCGACAGAGCCCGACAGGGCCCGACAGAGCCCGACAGAGCCCAGTAGAGCCCGACAGAGCCCGACAGAGCCCGACAGATCCCGACAGAGCCCGACAGAGCCCAGTAGAGCCCGACAGAGCCCGACAGAGCCCGACAGAGCCCGACAGGGCCCGACAGGGCCCAACAGAGCCCGACAGAGCCCGACAGGGCCCGACAGAGCCCGACAGGGCCCGACAGGGAACAGTAGAGCCCAGTAGAGCCCGACAGAGCCCGACAGAGCCCGACAGAGCCCGACAGGGCCCAGTAGAGCCCGACAGAGCCCGACAGGGCCCGACAGGGCCCGACAGGGCCCAGTAGAGCCCGACAGAGCCCGACAGAGCCCGACAGAGCCCGACAGGGCCCGACAGAGCCCGACAGAGCCCGACAGGGCCCGACAGAGCCCGACAGAGCCCGACAGGGCCCGACAGGGCCCAGTAGAGCTTGACAGAGCCCGACAGAGCCGGACAGGGCCCGACAGAGCCCGACAGAGCCCGACAGAGCCCGACAGAGCCCGACAGGGCCCAGTAGAGCCCGACAGAGCCCGACAGAGCCCGACAGAGCCCGACACGGCCCGACAGAGCCCGACAGGGCCCGACAGAGCCCGACAGAGCCCGACAGGGCCCAGTAGAGCCCGACAGAGCCCGACAGAGCCCGACAAAGCCCGACAGGGCCCGACAGGGCCCGACAGAGCCCGACAGAGCCGGACAGGGCCCGACAGAGCCCGACAGAGCCCGACAGAGCCCGACAGAGCCCGACAGGGCCCGACAGAGCCCGACAGAGCCCAGTAGAGCTCGACAGAGCCCGACAGAGCCCGACAGGGCCCGACAGGGCCCGACAGGGCTCGACAGGGCCCAGTAGAGCCCGACAGAGCCCGACAGAGCCCGACAGAGCCCCACAGAGCCCGACAGGGCCCAGTTTAGCCCAGTAGAGCCCGACAGAGCCTGACAGAGCCCGACAGAGCCCGCAAGGGCCCGACAGGGCCCGACAGAGCCCGACAGAGCCCAGTAGAGCCCGACAGGGCCCGACAGAGCCCGACAGAGCCCGACAGGGCCCGACAGAGCCCGACAGAGCCCGACAGGGCCCGACAGGGCCCGACAAGGCCCAGTAGAGCCCGACAGAGCCCGACAGGGCCCGACAGGGCCCGACAGGGCCCAGTAGAGCCCGACAGAGCCCGACAGAGCCCGACAGAGCCCGACAGGGCCCGACAGGGCCCGACAGAGCCCGACAGAGCTCGACAGAGCCCAGTAGAGCCCAGTAGAGCCCGACAGAGCCCGACAGAGCCCGACAGAACCCGACAGAGATTGACAGAGCCCAGTAGAGCCCGACAGAGCCCGACAGAGCCCAGTAGAGCCCGAGAGGGCCCGACAGGGCCCGACAGGGCCCAATAGAGCCCGACAGAGCCCGACAGGGCCCGACAGAGCCCGACAGAGCCCGACATAGCCCAGTAGAGCCCGACAGAGCCCGACAGATCCCGACAGGGCCCGACAGAGCCCGACAGAGGCCGACAGAGCCCGACAGGGCCCGACAGAGCCCGACAGAGCCCGAGAGGGCCCGACAGGGCCCGACAGAGCCCAGTAGAGCCCGACAGAGCCCGACAGAGCCCGACAGAGCCCGACAGGGCCCGACAGAGCCCAGTAGAGCCCGACAGAGCCCGACAGAGCCCGACAGAGCCCGACAGGGCCCGACAGGGCCCGACAGAGCCCGACAGAGCCTGACAGGGCCCGACAGAGCCCGACAGAGCCCGACAGAGCCCAGTAGAGCCCGACAGAGCCCGACAGATTCCGACAGGGCCCGACAGAGCCCGACAGAGCCCGACAGAGCCCAACAGGGCCCGACAGAGCCCGACAGAGCCCGACAGGGCCCTACAGGGCCCGACAGAGCCCGACAGAGCCCGACAGAGCCCAGTAGAGCCCGACAGAGCCCAGTAGAGCCCGACAGAGCCCGACAGAGCCCGACAGGGCCCGACAGAGCCCGACAGAGCCCAGTAGAGCCCGACAGGGCCCGACAGAGCCCTACAGAGCCCGACAGAGCCCGACAGAGCCCGACAGAGCCTGACAGGGCCCGATAGGGCCCGACAGAGCCCGAGAGAGCACAGTAGAGCCCGACAGAGCCCGACAGAGCCCGACAGAGCCCGACAGAGCCCGACAGGGCCCGACCGAGCCCGACAGAGCACAGTAGAGCCCGACAGAGCCCGACAGAGCCCGACAGAGCCCGACAGAGCCCGACAGCGCCCAGTAGAGCCCAGTAGAACCCGACAGAGCCCAGTAGAGCCCGACAGAGCCCGACAGAGCCCGACAGAGCCCGACAGGGCCCGACAGAGCCCGACAGGGCCCGACAGAACCCGACAGAGCCCGACAGAGCCCAGTAGAGCCTGACAGAGCCCGACAGAGCCCGACAGAGCTCGACAGGGCCCGACAGGGCCCGACAGAGCCCGACAGAGCCCGACAGAGCCCGACAGGGCCCGACAGAGCCCAGTAGAGCCCGACAGAGCCCGACAGAGCCCGACAGAGCCCGACAGGGCCCAGTAGAGCCCGACAGAGCCCGACAGAGCCCGACAGAGCCCGACAGGGCCCGACAGAGCCCGACAGAGCCCGACAGGGCCCAGTAGAGCCTCACAGAGCCCGACAGAGCTCGACAGGGCCCGACAGAGCCCGACAGGGCCCGAAAGAGCCCGACAGTGCCCGATAGAGCCCGACAGGGCCCAGTAGAGCCTGACAGAGCCCGACAGAGCCCGACAGAGTCCGACAGGGCCCGACAGAGCCCGACAGGGCCCGACAGAGACCGACAGAGCCCAGTAGAGCCCGACAGAGCCCGACAGAGCCCGACAGAGCCCGACAGGGCCCGACAGTGCCCAGTAGAGCCCGACAGAGCCCGACAGGGCCCGACAGAGCCCGACAGAGCCCGACAGAGCCCGACAGGGCCCGACAGGGCCCAGTTTAGCCCAGTAGAGCCCGACAGAGCCCGACAGAGCCCGACAGATCCCGACAGGGCCCGACAGGGCCCAACAGAGCCCGACAGAGCCCGACAGGGCCCGACAGAGCCCGACAGGGCCCGACAGGGAACAGTAGAGCCCAGTAGAGCCCGACAGAGCCCGACAGAGCCCGACAGAGCCCGACAGGGCCCAGTAGAGCCCGACAGAGCCCGACAGGGCCCGACAGGGCCCGACAGGGCCCAGTAGAGCCCGACAGAGCCCGACAGAGCCCGACAGAGCCCGACAGGGCCCGACAGAGCCCGACAGAGCCCCACAGAGCCCGACAGGGCCCAGTAGAGCCCGACAGAGCCCGACAGAGCCGGACAGGGCCCGACAGAGCCCGACAGAGCCCGACAGAGCCCGACAGAGCCCGACAGGGCCCAGTAGAGCCCGACAGAGCCCGACAGAGCCCGACAGAGCCCGACACGGCCCGACAGAGCCCGACAGGGCCCGACAGAGCCCGACAGGGCCCAGTAGAGCCCGACAGAGCCCGACAGAGCCCGACAAAGCCCGACAGGGCCCGACAGGGCCCGACAGAGCCCGACAGGGCCCGACAGGGCCCGACAGAGCCCGACAGAGCCGGACAGGGCCCGACAGAGCCCGACAGAGCCCGACAGAGCCCGACAGGGCCCAGTAGAGCCCGACAGAGCCCGACAGAGCCCGACAGAGCCCGACAGGGCCCGACAGAGCCCGACAGAGCCCAGTAGAGCTCGACAGAGCCCGACAGAGCCCGACAGGGCCCGACAGGGCCCGACAGGGCTCGACAGGGCCCAGTAGAGCCCGACAGAGCCCGACAGAGCCCGACAGAGCCCGACAGGGCCCGACAGGGCCCGACAGGGCTCGACAGGGCCCAGTAGAGCCCGACAGAGCCCCACAGAGCCCGACAGGGCCCAGTTTAGCCCAGTAGAGCCCGACAGAGCCCGACAGAGCCCGACAGAGCCCGCAAGGGCCTGACAGGGCCCGACAGAGCCCGACAGAGCCCAGTAGAGCCCGACAGGGCCCGACAGAGCCCGACAGAGCCCGACAGAGCCCGACAGGGCCCGACAGGGCCCGACAAGGCCCAGTAGAGCCCGACAGAGCCCGACAGGGCCCGACAGGGCCCGACAGGGCCCAGTAGAACCCGACAGAGCCCGACAGAGCCCGACAGAGCCCGACAGAGCCCAGTAGAGCCCGACAGAGCCCGACAGAGCCCGACAGGGCCCGACAGGGCCCAGTAGAGCCCGACAGAGCCCGACAGAGCCCGACAGAGCCCGACAGGGCCCGACAGAGCTCGACAGAGCCAAGTAGAGCCCAGTAGAGCCCGACAGAGCCCGACAGAGCCCGACAGAACCCGACAGAGATTGACAGAGCCCAGTAGAGCCCGACAGAGCCCGACAGAGCCCAGTAGAGCCCGACAGGGCCCGACAGGGCCCGACAGGGCCCAATAGAGCCCGACAGAGCCCGACAGGGCCCGACAGAGCCCGACAGAGCCCGACATAGCCCAGTAGAGCCCGACAGAGCCCGACAGATCCCGACAGGGCCCGACAGAGCCCGACAGAGGCCGACAGAGCCCGACAGGGCCCGACAGAGCCCGACAGAGCCCGACAGAGCCCGACAGGGCCCGACAGAGCCCAGTAGAGCCCGACAGAGCCCGACAGAGCCCGACAGAGCCCGACAGGGCCCGACAGAGCCCAGTAGAGCCCGACAGAGCCCGACAGAGCCCGACAGAGCCCGACAGAGCCCGACAGGGCCCGACAGAGCCCGACAGAGCCCAACAGGGCCCGACAGAGCCCGACAGAGCCCGACAGGGCCCGACAGAGCCCGACAGGGCCCAACAGGGCCCGACAGGGCCCAGTAGAACCCGACAGAGCCCGACAGAGCCCAGTAGAGCCCAGTAGAGCCCGACAGAGCCCGACAGAGCCTGACAGAGCCCGACAGAGCCCGACAGGGCCCAGTAGAGCCCGACAGAGCCCGACAGAGCCCGACAGAGCCCAACAGAGCCCGACAGGGCCCAGTAGAGCCCGACAGAGCCCGACAGAGCCCGACAGGGCCCGACAGAGCCCGACAGAGCCCGACAGAACCCGACAGAGCCCGACAGAGCCCAGTAGAGCCTGACAGAGCCCGACAGAGCCCGACAGGGCCCGACAGGGCCCGACAGAGCCCAACAGAGCCTGACAGGGCCCGACAGGGCCCGACAGAGCCCGAGAGAGCACAGTAGAGCCCGACAGAGCCCGACAGAGCCCGACAGAGCCCGACAGAGCCCGACAGGGCCCGACCGAGCCCGACAGAGCACAGTAGAGCCCGACAGAGCCCGACAGAGCCCGACAGAGCCCGACAGAGCCCGACAGCACCCAGTAGAGCCCAGTAGAACCCGACAGAGCCCAGTAGAGCCCGACAGAGCCCGACAGAGCCCGACAGAGCCCGACAGGGCCCGACAGAGCCCGACAGGGCCCGACAGAACCCGACAGAGCCCGACAGAGCCCAGTAGAGCCTGACAGAGCCCGACAGAGCCCGACAGAGCTCGACAGGGCCCGACAGGGCCCGACAGAGCCCGACAGAGCCCGACAGACCCCGACAGGGCCCGACAGGGCCCGACAGAGCCCAGTAGAGCCCGACAGAGCCCGACAGAGCCCGACAGAGCCCAGTAGAGCCCGACAGAGCCCGACAGAGCCCGACAGAGCCCGACAGGGCCCGACAGGGCCCAGTAGAGCCTCACAGAGCCCGACAGAGCTCGACAGGGCCCGACAGAGCCCGACAGGGCCCGAAAGAGCCCGACAGTGCCCGATAGAGCCCGACACGGCCCAGTAGAGCCTGACAGAGCCCGACAGAGCCCGACAGAGTCCGACAGGGCCCGACAGAGCCCGACAGGGCCCGACAGAGACCGACAGAGCCCAGTAGAGCCCGACAGAGCCCGACAGAGCCCGACAGAGCCCGACAGGGCCCGACAGTGCCCAGTAGAGCCCGACAGAGCCCGACAGGGCCCGACAGAGCCCGACAGAGCCCGACAGAGCCCGACAGGGACCGACAGAGCCCGACAGAGCCCAGTAGAGCCCGACAGAGCCCGACAGAGCCCGACAGAGCCCGACAGGGCCCGACAGGGCCCAACAGAGCCCGACAGAGCCCGACAGGGCCCGACAGAGCCCGACAGGGCCCGACAGGGAACAGTAGAGCCCAGTAGAGCCCGACAGAGCCCGACAGAGCCCGACAGAGCCCGACAGGGCCCAGTAGAGCCCGACAGAGCCCGACAGGGCCCGACAGGGCCCGACAGGGCCCAGTAGAGCCCGACAGAGCCCGACAGAGCCCGACAGAGCCCGACAGGGCCCGACAGAGCCCGACAGAGCCCGACAGGGCCCGACAGAGCCCGACAGAGCCCGACAGAGCCCGACAGGGCCCAGTAGAGCCCGACAGAGCCCGACAGAGCCGGACAGGGCCCGACAGAGCCCGACAGAGCCCGACAGAGCCCGACAGAGCCCGACAGGGCCCGACAGAGCCCGACAGAGCCCGACAAAGCCCGACAGGGCCCGACAGGGCCCGACAGAGCCCGACAGGGCCCGACAGGGCCCGACAGAGCCCGACAGAGCCGGACAGGGCCCGACAGAGCCCGACAGAGCCCGACAGAGCCCGACAGGGCCCAGTAGAGCCCGACAGAGCCCGACAGAGCCCGACAGAGCCCCGTAGAGCTCGACAGAGCCCGACAGAGCCCGACAGGGCCCGACAGGGCCCGACAGGGCTCGACAGGGCCCAGTAGAGCCCGACAGAGCCCGACAGAGCCCGACAGAGCCCCACAGAGCCCGACAGGGCCCAGTTTAGCCCAGTAGAGCCCGACAGAGCCCGACAGAGCCCGACAGAGCCCGCAAGGGCCCGACAGGGCCCGACAGAGCCCGACAGAGCCCAGTAGAGCCCGACAGGGCCCGACAGAGCCCGACAGAGCCCGACAGGGCCTGACAGAGCCCGACAGAGCCCGACAGGGCCCGACAGGGCCCGACAAGGCCCAGTAGAGCCCGACAGAGCCCGACAGGGCCCGACAGGGCCCGACAGGGCCCAGTAGAACCCGACAGAGCCCGACAGAGCCCGACAGAGCCCGACAGAGCCCAGTAGAGCCCGACAGAGCCCGACAGAGCCCGACAGGGCCCGACAGGGCCCAGTAGAGCCCGACAGAGCCCGACAGAGCCCGACAGGGCCCGACAGGGCCCAGTAGAGCCCGACAGAGCTCGACAGAGCCCAGTAGAGCCCAGTAGAGCCCGACAGAGCCCGACAGAGCCCGACAGAACCCGACAGAGATTGACAGAGCCCAGTAGAGCCCGACAGAGCCCGACAGAGCCCAGTAGAGCCCGACAGGGCCCGACAGGGCCCGACAGGGCCCAATAGAGCCCGACAGAGCCCGACAGGGCCCGACAGAGCCCGACAGAGCCCGACATAGCCCAGTAGAGCCCGACAGAGCCCGACAGATCCCGACAGGGCCCGACAGAGCCCGACAGAGGCCGACAGATCCCGACAGGGCCCGACAGAGCCCGACAGAGCCCGACAGAGCCCGACAGGGCCCGACAGAGCCCAGTAGAGCCCGACAGAGCCCGACAGAGCCCGACAGAGCCCGACAGGGCCCGACAGAGCCCAGTAGAGCCCGACAGAGCCCGACAGAGCCCGACAGAGCCCGACAGGGCCCGACAGGGCCCGACAGAGCCCGACAGAGCCTGACAGGGCCCGACAGAGCCCGACAGAGCCCGACAGAGCCCAGTAGAGCCCGACAGAGCCCGACAGAGCCCGACAGAGCCCAACAGGGCCCGACAGAGCCCGACAGAGCCCGACAGGGCCCGACAGAGCCCGACAGGGCCCAACAGGGCCCGACAGGGCCCGACAGGGCCCGACAGGGCCCAGTAGAACCCGACAGAGCCCGACAGAGCCCAGTAGAGCCCAGTAGAGCCCGACAGAGCCCGACAGAGCCTGACAGAGCTTGACAGAGCCCGACAGGGCCCAGTAGAGCCCGACAGAGCCCGACAGAGCCCGACAGAGCCCAACAGAGCCCGACAGGGCCCAGTAGAGCCCGACAGAGCCCGACAGAGCCCGACAGGGCCCGACAGAGCCCGACAGAGCCCGACAGAACCCGACAGAGCCCGACAGAGCCCAGTAGAGCCCGACAGAGCCCGACAGAGCCCGACAGGGCCCGACAGGGCCCGACAGAGCCCGACAGAGCCTGACAGGGCCCGACAGGGCCCGACAGAGCCCGAGAGAGCACAGTAGAGCCCGACAGAGCCCGACAGAGCCCGACAGAGCCCGACAGAGCCCGACAGGGCCCGACCGAGCCCGACAGAGCACAGTAGAGCCCGACAGAGCCCGACAGAGCCCGACAGAGCCCGACAGAGCCCGACAGAGCCCGACAGCACCCAGTAGAGCCCAGTAGAACCCGACAGAGCCCAGTAGAGCCCGACAGAGCCCGACAGAGCCCGACAGAGCCCGACAGGGCCCGACAGAGTCCGACAGGGCCCGACAGAGCCCGACAGAGCCCGACAGGGCCCGACAGAGTCCGACAGGGCCCGACAGAACCCGACAGAGCCCGACAGAGCCCAGTAGAGCCTGACAGAGCCCGACAGAGCCCGACAGAGCTCGACAGGGCCCGACAGGGCCCGACAGAGCCCGACAGAGCCCGACAGACCCCGACAGGGCCCGACAGGGCCCGACAGAGCCCAGTAGAGCCCGACAGAGCCCGACAGAGCCCGACAGAGCCCGACAGGGCCCAGTAGAGCCCGACAGAGCCCGACAGAGCCCGACAGAGCCCGACAGGGCCCGACAGAGCCCGACAGAGCCCGACAGGGCCCAGTAGAGCCTCACAGAGCCCGACAGAGCTCGACAGGGCCCGACAGAGCCCGACAGGGCCCGAAAGAGCCCGACAGTGCCCGATAGAGCCCGACACGGCCCAGTAGAGCCTGACAGAGCCCGACAGAGCTCGACAGGGCCCGACAGAGTCCGACAGGGCCCGACAGAGCCCGACAGGGCCCGACAGAGACCGACAGAGCCCAGTAGAGCCCGACAGAGCCCGACAGAGCCCGACAGAGCCCGACAGGGCCCGACAGTGCCCAGTAGAGCCCGACAGAGCCCGACAGGGCCCGACAGAGCCCGACAGAGCCCGACAGAGCCCGACAGGGCCCGACAGAGCCCGACAGAGCCCAGTAGAGCCCGACAGAGCCCGACAGAGCCCGACAGATCCCGACAGAGCCCGACAGAGCCCAGTAGAGCCCGACAGAGCCCGACAGAGCCCGACAGAGCCCGACAGGGCCCGACAGGGCCCAACAGAGCCCGACAGAGCCCGACAGGGCCCGACAGAGCCCGACAGGGCCCGACAGGGAACAGTAGAGCCCAGTAGAGCCCGACAGAGCCCGACAGAGCCCGACAGAGCCCGACAGAGCCCGACAGGGCCCAGTAGAGCCCGACAGAGCCCGACAGGGCCCGACAGGGCCCGACAGGGCCCAGTAGAGCCCGACAGAGCCCGACAGAGCCCGACAGAGCCCGACAGGGCCCGACAGAGCCCGACAGAGCCCGACAGGGCCCGACAGAGCCCGACAGAGCCCGACAGGGCCCGACAGAGCCCGACAGAGCCCGACAGAGCCCGACAGGGCCCAGTAGAGCCCGACAGAGCCCGACAGAGCCGGACAGGGCCCGACAGAGCCCGACAGAGCCCGACAGAGCCCGACAGAGCCCGACAGGGCCCGACAGGGCCCGACAGAGCCCGACAAAGCCCGACAGGGCCCGACAGGGCCCGACAGAGCCCGACAGGGCCCGACAGGGCCCGACAGAGCCCGACAGAGCCGGACAGGGCCCGACAGAGCCCGACAGAGCCCGACAGGGCCCAGTAGAGCCCGACAGAGCCCGACAGAGCCCGACAGAGCCCGACAGGGCCCGACAGAGCCCGACAGAGCCCAGTAGAGCTCGACAGAGCCCGACAGAGCCCGACAGGGCCCGACAGGGCCCGACAGGGCTCGACAGGGCCCAGTAGAGCCCGACAGAGCCCGACAGAGCCCGACAGAGCCCCACAGAGCCCGACAGGGCCCAGTTTAGCCCAGTAGAGCCCGACAGAGCCCGACAGAGCCCGACAGAGCCCGCAAGGGCCCGACAGGGCCCGACAGAGCCCGACAGAGCCCAGTAGAGCCCGACAGGGCCCGACAGAGCCCGACAGAGCCCGACAGGGCCCGACAGAGCCCGACAGAGCCCGACAGGGCCCGACAGGGCCCGACAGATCCCAGTAGAGCCCGACAGAGCCCGACAGAACCCGACAGAACCCGACAGAGCCCGACAGAGCCCAGTAGAGCCCGACAGAGCCCGACAGAGCCCGACAGAGCCCGACAGAGCCCGACAGGGCCCGACAGAGCCCGACAGGGCCCAGTAGAGCCCGACAGAGCCCGACAGATTCCGACAGGGCCCGACAGAGCCCGACAGAGCCCGACAGAGCCCAACAGGGCCCGACAGAGCCCGACAGAGCCCGACAGGGCCCGACAGAGCCCGACAGGGCCCAACAGAGCCCGACAGGGCCCGACAGAGCCCAGTAGAGCCCAGTAGAGCCCGACAGGGCCCGACAGAGCCCGACAGGGCCCAGTAGAACCCGACAGAGCCCGACAGAGCCCAGTAGAGCCCAGTAGAGCCCGACAGGGCCCGACAGGGCCCGACAGGGCCCAGTAGAGCCCGACAGAGCCCGACAGAGCCCGACAGAGCCCAACAGAGCCCGACAGGGCCCAGTAGAGCCCGACAGAGCCCGACAGAGCCCGACAGGGCCCGACAGAGCCCGACAGAGCCCGACAGAACCCGACAGAGCCCGACAGAGCCCAGTAGAGCCCGACAGAGCCCGACAGAGCCCGACAGGGCCCGACAGGGCCCGACAGAGCCCGACAGAGCCTGACAGGGCCCGACAGGGCCCGACAGAGCCCGAGAGAGCACAGTAGAGCCCGACAGAGCCCGACAGAGCCCGACAGAGCCCGACAGGGCCCGACCGAGCCCGACAGAGCACAGTAGAGCCCGACAGAGCCCGACAGAGCCCGACAGAGCCCGACAGCGCCCAGTAGAGCCCAGTAGAACCCGATAGAGCCCAGTAGAGCCCGACAGAGCCCGACAGAGCCCGACAGAGCCCGACAGGGCCCGACAGAGCCCGACAGGGCCCGACAGAACCCGACAGAGCCCGACAGAGCCCAGTAGAGCCTGACAGAGCCCGACAGAGCCCGACAGATCTCAACAGGGCCCGACAGGGCCCGACAGAGCCCGACAGAGCCCGACAGGGCCCGACAGGGCCCGACAGAGCCCAGTAGAGCCCGACAGAGCCCGACAGAGCCCGACAGAGCCCGACAGGGCCCAGTAGAGCCCGACAGAGCCCGACAGAGCCCGACAGAGCCCGACAGGGCCCGACAGAGCCCGACAGAGCCCGACAGGGCCCAGTAGAGCCTCACAGAGCCCGACAGAGCTCGACAGGGCCCGACAGAGCCCGACAGGGCCCGAAAGAGCCCGACAGTGCCCGATAGAGCCCGACAGGGCCCAGTAGAGCCTGACAGAGCCCGACAGAGCCCGACAGAGTCCGACAGGGCCCGACAGAGCCCGACAGGGCCCGACAGAGACCGACAGAGCCCAGTAGAGCCCGACAGAGCCCGACAGAGCCCGACAGAGCCCGACAGGGCCCGACAGTGCCCAGTAGAGCCCGACAGAGCCCGACAGGGCCCGACAGAGCCCGACAGAGCCCGACAGAGCCCGACAGGGCCCGACAGAGCCCGACAGAGCCCAGTAGAGCCCGACAGAGCCCGACAGAGCCCGACAGATCCCGACAGAGCCCGACAGAGCCCAGTAGAGCCCGACAGAGCCCGACAGAGCCCGACAGAGCCCGACAGGGCCCGACAGGGCCCAACAGAGCCCGACAGAGCCCGACAGGGCCCGACAGAGCCCGACAGGGCCCGACAGGGAACAGTAGAGCCCAGTAGAGCCCGACAGAGCCCGACAGAGCCCGACAGAGCCCGACAGGGCCCAGTAGAGCCCGACAGAGCCCGACAGGGCCCGACAGGGCCCGACAGGGCCCAGTAGAGCCCGACAGAGCCCGACAGAGCCCGACAGAGCCCGACAGGGCCCAGTAGAGCCCGACAGAGCCCGACAGAGCCCGACAGAGCCCGACAGGGCCCGACAGAGCCCGACAGAGCCCAGTAGAGCTCGACAGAGCCCGACAGAGCCCGACAGGGCCCGACAGGGCCCGACAGGGCTCGACAGGGCCCAGTAGAGCCCGACAGAGCCCGACAGAGCCCGACAGAGCCCCACAGAGCCCGACAGGGCCCAGTTTAGCCCAGTAGAGCCCGACAGAGCCCGACAGAGCCCGACAGAGCCCGCAAGGGCCTGACAGGGCCCGACAGAGCCCGACAGAGCCCAGTAGAGCCCGACAGGGCCCGACAGAGCCCGACAGAGCCCGACAGGGCCCGACAGAGCCCGACAGAGCCCGACAGGGCCCGACAGGGCCCGACAAGGCCCAGTAGAGCCCGACAGAGCCCGACAGGGCCCGACAGGGCCCGACAGGGCCCAGTAGAACCCGACAGAGCCCGACAGAGCCCGACAGAGCCCGACAGAGCCCAGTAGAGCCCGACAGAGCCCGACAGAGCCCGACAGGGCCCGACAGGGCCCAGTAGAGCCCGACAGAGCCCGACAGAGCCCGACAGAGCCCGACAGGGCCCGACAGGGCCCGACAGAGCCCGACAGAGCCCGACAGAACCCGACAGAGATTGACAGAGCCCAGTAGAGCCCGACAGAGCCCGACAGAGCCCAGTAGAGCCCGACAGGGCCCGACAGGGCCCGACAGGGCCCAGTAGAGCCCGACAGAGCCCGACAGGGCCCGACAGAGCCCGACAGAGCCCGACATAGCCCAGTAGAGCCCGACAGAGCCCGACAGATCCCGACAGGGCCCGACAGAGCCCGACAGAGGCCGACAGAGCCCGACAGGGCCCGACAGAGCCCGACAGAGCCCGACAGAGCCCGACAGGGCCCGACAGAGCCCAGTAGAGCCCGACAGAGCCCGACAGAGCCCGACAGAGCCCGACAGGGCCCGACAGAGCCCAGTAGAGCCCGACAGAGCCCGACAGAGCCCGACAGAGCCCGACAGGGCCCGACAGGGCCCGACAGAGCCCGACAGAGCCTGACAGGGCCCGACAGAGCCCGACAGAGCCCGACAGAGCCCAGTAGAGCCCGACAGAGCCCGACAGATTCCGACAGGGCCCGACAGAGCCCGACAGAGCCCGACAGAGCCCAACAGGGCCCGACAGAGCCCGACAGAGCCCGACAGGGCCCGACAGAGCCCGACAGGGCCCAACAGAGCCCGACAGGGCCCGACAGGGCCCGACAGGGCCCAGTAGAACCCGACAGAGCCCGACAGAGCCCAGTAGAGCCCAGTAGAGCCCGACAGAGCCCGACAGAGCCTGACAGAGCCCGACAGAGCCCGACAGGGCCCAGTAGAGCCCGACAGAGCCCGACAGAGCCCGACAGAGCCCAACAGAGCCCGACAGGGCCCAGTAGAGCCCGACAGAGCCCGACAGAGCCCGACAGGGCCCGACAGATCCCGACAGAGCCCGACAGAACCCGACAGAGCCCGACAGAGCCCAGTAGAGCCCGACAGAGCCCGACAGAGCCCGACAGGGCCCGACAGGGCCCGACAGAGCCCGACAGAGCCTGACAGGGCCCGACAGGGCCCGACAGAGCCCGAGAGAGCACAGTAGAGCCCGACAGAGCCCGACAGAGCCCGACAGAGCCCGACAGAGCCCGACAGGGCCCGACCGAGCCCGACAGAGCACAGTAGAGCCCGACAGAGCCCGACAGAGCCCGACAGAGCCCGACAGAGCCCGACAGCGCCCAGTAGAGCCCAGTAGAACCCGACAGAGCCCAGTAGAGCCCGACAGAGCCCGACAGAGCCCGACAGAGCCCGACAGGGCCCGACAGAGCCCGACAGGGCCCGACAGAACCCGACAGAGCCCGACAGAGCCCAGTAGAGCCTGACAGAGCCCGACAGAGCCCGACAGAGCTCGACAGGGCCCGACAGGGCCCGACAGAGCCCGACAGAGCCCGACAGAGCCCGACAGGGCCCGACAGAACCCGACAGGGCCCGACAGAACCCGACAGAGCCCGACAGAGCCCAGTAGAGCCTGACAGAGCCCGACAGAGCCCGACAGAGCTCGACAGGGCCCGACAGGGCCCGACAGGGCCCAGTAGAGCCCGACAGAGCCCGACAGAGCCCGACAGAGCCCGACAGGGCCCAGTAGAGCCCGACAGAGCCCGACAGAGCCCGACAGAGCCCGACAGGGCCCGACAGAGCCCGACAGAGCCCGACAGGGCCCAGTAGAGCCTCACAGAGCCCGACAGAGCTCGACAGGGCCCGACAGAGCCCGACAGGGCCCGAAAGAGCCCGACAGTGCCCGATAGAGCCCGACAGGGCCCAGTAGAGCCTGACAGAGCCCGACAGAGCCCGACAGAGTCCGACAGGGCCCGACAGAGCCCGACAGGGCCCGACAGAGACCGACAGAGCCCAGTAGAGCCCGACAGAGCCCGACAGAGCCCGACAGAGCCCGACAGGGCCCGACAGTGCCCAGTAGAGCCCGACAGAGCCCGACAGGGCCCGACAGAGCCCGACAGAGCCCGACAGAGCCCGACAGGGCCCGACAGAGCCCGACAGAGCCCAGTAGAGCCCGACAGAGCCCGACAGAGCCCGACAGATCCCGACAGAGCCCGACAGAGCCCAGTAGAGCCCGACAGAGCCCGACAGAGCCCGACAGAGCCCGACAGGGCCCGACAGGGCCCAACAGAGCCCGACAGAGCCCGACAGGGCCCGACAGAGCCCGACAGGGCCCGACAGGGAACAGTAGAGCCCAGTAGAGTCCGACAGAGCCCGACAGAGCCCGACAGAGCCCGACAGGGCCCAGTAGAGCCCGACAGAGCCCGACAGGGCCCGACAGGGCCCGACAGGGCCCAGTAGAGCCCGACAGAGCCCGACAGAGCCCGACAGAGCCCGACAGGGCCCGACAGAGCCCGACAGAGCCCGACAGGGCCCGACAGAGCCCGACAGAGCCCGACAGGGCCCGACAGAGCCCGACAGAGCCCGACAGGGCCCGACAGAGCCCGACAGAGCCCGACAGAGCCCGACAGGGCCCAGTAGAGCCCGACAGAGCCCGACAGGGCCCGACAGGGCCCGACAGGGCCCAGTAGAACCCGACAGAGCCCGACAGAGCCCGACAGAGCCCAGTAGAGCCCGACAGAGCCCGACAGAGCCCGACAGGGCCCGACAGGGCCCAGTAGAGCCCGACAGAGCCCGACAGAGCCCGACAGAGCCCGACAGGGCCCGACAGGGCCCGACAGAGCCCGACAGAGCTCGACAGAGCCCAGTAGAGCCCAGTAGAGCCCGACAGAGCCCGACAGAGCCCGACAGAACCCGACAGAGATTGACAGAGCCCAGTAGAGCCCGACAGAGCCCGACAGAGCCCAGTAGAGCCCGACAGGGCCCGACAGGGCCCGACAGGGCCCAATAGAGCCCGACAGAGCCCGACAGGGCCCGACAGAGCCCGACAGAGCCCGACAGAGCCCAGTAGAGCCTGACAGAGCCCGACAGAGCCCGACAGAGCTCGACAGGGCCCGACAGGGCCCGACAGGGCCCGACAGAGCCCAGTAGAGCCCGACAGAGCCCGACAGAGCCCGACAGAGCCCGACAGGGCCCAGTAGAGCCCGACAGAGCCCGACAGAGCCCGACAGAGCCCGACAGGGCCCGACAGAGCCCGACAGAGCCCGACAGGGCCCAGTAGAGCCTCACAGAGCCCGACAGAGCTCGACAGGGCCCGACAGAGCCCGACAGGGCCCGAAAGAGCCCGACAGTGCCCGATAGAGCCCGACAGGGCCCAGTAGAGCCTGACAGAGCCCGACAGAGCCCGACAGAGTCCGACAGGGCCCGACAGAGCCCGACAGGGCCCGACAGAGACCGACAGAGCCCAGTAGAGCCCGACAGAGCCCGACAGAGCCCGACAGAGCCCGACAGGGCCCGACAGTGCCCAGTAGAGCCCGACAGAGCCCGACAGGGCCCGACAGAGCCCGACAGAGCCCGACAGAGCCCGACAGGGCCCGACAGAGCCCGACAGAGCCCAGTAGAGCCCGACAGAGCCCGACAGAGCCCGACAGATCCCGACAGAGCCCGACAGAGCCCAGTAGAGCCCGACAGAGCCCGACAGAGCCCGACAGAGCCCGACAGGGCCCGACAGGGCCCAACAGAGCCCGACAGAGCCCGACAGGGCCCGACAGAGCCCGACAGGGCCCGACAGGGAACAGTAGAGCCCAGTAGAGTCCGACAGAGCCCGACAGAGCCCGACAGAGCCCGACAGGGCCCAGTAGAGCCCGACAGAGCCCGACAGGGACCGACAGGGCCCGACAGGGCCCAGTAGAGCCCGACAGAGCCCGACAGAGCCCGACAGAGCCCGACAGGGCCCGACAGAGCCCGACAGAGCCCGACAGGGCCCGACAGAGCCCGACAGAGCCCGACAGGGCCCGACAGAGCCCGACAGAGCCCGACAGAGCCCGACAGGGCCCAGTAGAGCCCGACAGAGCCCGACAGGGCCCGACAGGGCCCGACAGGGCCCAGTAGAACCCGACAGAGCCCGACAGAGCCCGACAGAGCCCAGTAGAGCCCGACAGAGCCCGACAGAGCCCGACAGGGCCCGACAGGGCCCAGTAGAGCCCGACAGAGCCCGACAGAGCCCGACAGAGCCCGACAGGGCCCGACAGGGCCCGACAGAGCCCGACAGAGCTCGACAGAGCCCAGTAGAGCCCAGTAGAGCCCGACAGAGCCCGACAGAGCCCGACAGAACCCGACAGAGATTGACAGAGCCCAGTAGAGCCCGACAGAGCCCGACAGAGCCCAGTAGAGCCCGACAGGGCCCGACAGGGCCCGACAGGGCCCAATAGAGCCCGACAGAGCCCGACAGGGCCCGACAGAGCCCGACAGAGCCCGACATAGCCCAGTAGAGCCCGACAGAGCCCGACAGATCCCGACAGGGCCCGACAGAGCCCGACAGAGGCCGACAGAGCCCGACAGGGCCCGACAGAGCCCGACAGAGCCCGACAGAGCCCGACAGGGCCCGACAGAGCCCAGTAGAGCCCGACAGAGCCCGACAGAGCCCGACAGAGCCCGACAGGGCCCGACAGAGCCCAGTAGAGCCCGACAGAGCCCGACAGAGCCCGACAGAGCCCGACAGGCCCCGACAGGGCCCGACAGAGCCCGACAGAGCCTGACAGGGCCCGACAGAGCCCGACAGAGCCCGACAGAGCCCAGTAGAGCCCGACAGAGCCCGACAGGGCCCGACAGAGCCCGACAGAGCCCGACAGAGCCCAACAGGGCCCGACAGAGCCCGACAGAGCCCGACAGGGCCCAACAGGGCCCGACAGGGCCCGACAGGGCCCGACAGGGCCCAGTAGAACCCGACAGAGCCCGACAGAGCCCAGTAGAGCCCAGTAGAGCCCGACAGAGCCCGACAGAGCCTGACAGAGCCCGACAGAGCCCGACAGGGCCCAGTAGAGCCCGACAGAGCCCGACAGAGCCCGACAGAGCCCAACAGAGCCCGACAGGGCCCAGTAGAGCCCGACAGAGCCCGACAGAGCCCGACAGGGCCCGACAGAGCCCGACAGAGCCCGACAGAACCCGACAGAGCCCGACAGAGCCCAGTAGAGCCCGACAGAGCCCGACAGAGCCCGACAGGGCCCGACAGAGCCCGACAGAGCCCGACAGAACCCGACAGAGCCCGACAGAGCCCAGTAGAGCCCGACAGAGCCCGACAGAGCCCGACAGGGACCGACAGGGCCCGACAGAGCCCGACAGAGCCTGACAGGGCCCGACAGGGCCCGACAGAGCCCGAGAGAGCACAGTAGAGCCCGACAGAGCCCGACAGAGCCCGACAGAGCCCGACAGAGCCCGACAGGGCCCGACCGAGCCCGACAGAGCACAGTAGAGCCCGACAGAGCCCGACAGAGCCCGACAGAGCCCGACAGAGCCCGACAGAGCCCGACAGCACCCAGTAGAGCCCAGTAGAACCCGACAGAGCCCAGTAGAGCCCGACAGAGCCCGACAGAGCCCGACAGAGCCCGACAGGGCCCGACAGAGTCCGACAGGGCCCGACAGAACCCGACAGAGCCCGACAGAGCCCAGTAGAGCCTGACAGAGCCCGACAGAGCCCGACAGAGCTCGACAGGGCCCGACAGGGCCCGACAGAGCCCGACAGAGCCCGACAGACCCCGACAGGGCCCGACAGGGCCCGACAGAGCCCAGTAGAGCCCGACAGAGCCCGACAGAGCCCGACAGAGCCCGACAGGGCCCAGTAGAGCCCGACAGAGCCCGACAGAGCCCGACAGAGCCCGACAGGGCCCGACAGAGCCCGACAGAGCCCGACAGGGCCCAGTAGAGCCTCACAGAGCCCGACAGAGCTCGACAGGGCCCGACAGAGCCCGACAGGGCCCGAAAGAGCCCGACAGTGCCCGATAGAGCCCGACACGGCCCAGTAGAGCCTGACAGAGCCCGACAGAGCTCGACAGGGCCCGACAGAGTCCGACAGGGCCCGACAGAGCCCGACAGGGCCCGACAGAGACCGACAGAGCCCAGTAGAGCCCGACAGAGCCCGACAGAGCCCGACAGAGCCCGACAGGGCCCGACAGTGCCCAGTAGAGCCCGACAGAGCCCGACAGGGCCCGACAGAGCCCGACAGAGCCCGACAGAGCCCGACAGGGCCCGACAGAGCCCGACAGAGCCCAGTAGAGCCCGACAGAGCCCGACAGAGCCCGACAGATCCCGACAGAGCCCGACAGAGCCCAGTAGAGCCCGACAGAGCCCGACAGAGCCCGACAGAGCCCGACAGGGCCCGACAGGGCCCAACAGAGCCCGACAGAGCCCGACAGGGCCCGACAGAGCCCGACAGGGCCCGACAGGGAACAGTAGAGCCCAGTAGAGCCCGACAGAGCCCGACAGAGCCCGACAGAGCCCGACAGAGCCCGACAGGGCCCAGTAGAGCCCGACAGAGCCCGACAGGGCCCGACAGGGCCCGACAGGGCCCAGTAGAGCCCGACAGAGCCCGACAGAGCCCGACAGAGCCCGACAGGGCCCGACAGAGCCCGACAGAGCCCGACAGGGCCCGACAGAGCCCGACAGAGCCCGAAAGGGCCCGACAGAGCCCGACAGAGCCCGACAGGGCCCAGTAGAGCCCGACAGAGCCCGACAGAGCCGGACAGGGCCCGACAGAGCCCGACAGAGCCCGACAGAGCCCGACAGAGCCCGACAGGGCCCGACAGAGCCCGACAGAGCCCGACAAAGCCCGACAGGGCCCGACAGGGCCCGACAGAGCCCGACAGGGCCCGACAGGGCCCGACAGAGCCCGACAGAGCCGGACAGGGCCCGACAGAGCCCGACAGAGCCCGACAGAGCCCGACAGGGCCCAGTAGAGCCCGACAGAGCCCGACAGAGCCCGACAGAGCCCGACAGGGCCCGACAGAGCCCGACAGAGCCCAGTAGAGCTCGACAGAGCCCGACAGAGCCCGACAGGGCCCGACAGGGCCCGACAGGGCTCGACAGGGCCCAGTAGAGCCCGACAGAGCCCGACAGAGCCCGACAGAGCCCCACAGGGCCCGACAGGGCCCAGTTTAGCCCAGTAGAGCCCGACAGAGCCCGACAGAGCCCGACAGAGCCCGCAAGGGCCCGACAGGGCCCGACAGAGCCCGACAGAGCCCAGTAGAGCCCGACAGGGCCCGACAGAGCCCGACAGAGACCGACAGGGCCCGACAGAGCCCGACAGAGCCCGACAGGGCCCGACAGGGCCCGACAAGGCCCAGTAGAGCCCGACAGAGCCCGACAGGGCCCGACAGGGCCCGACAGGGCCCAGTAGAACCCGACAGAGCCCGACAGAGCCCGACAGAGCCCGACAGAGCCCAGTAGAGCCCGACAGAGCCCGACAGAGCCCGACAGGGCCCGACAGGGCCCAGTAGAGCCCGACAGAGCCCGACAGAGCCCGACAGAGCCCGACAGGGCCCGACAGGGCCCGACAGAGCCCGACAGAGCTCGACAGAGCCCAGTAGAGCCCAGTAGAGCCCGACAGAGCCCGACAGAGCCCGACAGAACCCGACAGAGATTGACAGAGCCCAGTAGAGCCCGACAGAGCCCGACAGAGCCCAGTAGAGCCCGACAGGGCCCGACAGGGCCCGACAGGGCCCAATAGAGCCCGACAGAGCCCGACAGGGCCCGACAGAGCCCGACAGAGCCCGACATAGCCCAGTAGAGCCCGACAGAGCCCGACAGATCCCGACAGGGCCCGACAGAGCCCGACAGAGGCCGACAGAGCCCGACAGGGCCCGACAGAGCCCGACAGAGCCCGACAGAGCCCGACAGGGCCCGACAGATCCCAGTAGAGCCCGACAGAGCCCGACAGAACCCGACAGAACCCGACAGAGCCCGACAGAGCCCAGTAGAGCCCGACAGAGCCCGACAGGGCCCGACAGAGCCCGACAGAGCCCGACAGGGCCCGACAGAGCCCGACAGGGCCCAACAGAGCCCGACAGGGCCCGACAGAGCCCAGTAGAGCCCAGTAGAGCCCGACAGGGCCCGACAGAGCCCGACAGGGCCCAGTAGAACCCGACAGAGCCCGACAGAGCCCAGTAGAGCCCAGTAGAGCCCGACAGGGCCCGACAGAGCCCGACAGGGCCCAGTAGAGCCCGACAGAGCCCGACAGAGCCCGACAGAGCCCAACAGAGCCCGACAGGGCCCAGTAGAGCCCGACAGAGCCCGACAGAGCCCGACAGGGCCCGACAGAGCCCGACAGAACCCGACAGAGCCCGACAGAGCCCAGTAGAGCCCGACAGAGCCCGACAGAGCCCGACAGGGCCCGACAGGGCCCGACAGAGCCCGACAGAGCCTGACAGGGCCCGACAGGGCCCGACAGAGCCCGAGAGAGCACAGTAGAGCCCGACAGAGCCCGACAGAGCCCGACAGAGCCCGACAGGGCCCGACCGAGCCCGACAGAGCACAGTAGAGCCCGACAGAGCCCGACAGAGCCCGACAGAGCCCGACAGCGCCCAGTAGAGCCCAGTAGAACCCGACAGAGCCCAGTAGAGCCCGACAGAGCCCGACAGAGCCCGACAGAGCCCGACAGGGCCCGACAGAGCCCGACAGGGCCCGACAGAACCCGACAGAGCCCGACAGAGCCCAGTAGAGCCTGACAGAGCCCGACAGAGCCCGACAGATCTCAACAGGGCCCGACAGGGCCCGACAGAGCCCGACAGAGCCCGACAGGGCCCGACAGGGCCCGACAGAGCCCAGTAGAGCCCGACAGAGCCCGACAGAGCCCGACAGAGCCCGACAGGGCCCAGTAGAGCCCGACAGAGCCCGACAGAGCCCGACAGAGCCCGACAGGGCCCGACAGAGCCCGACAGAGCCCGACAGGGCCCAGTAGAGCCTCACAGAGCCCAACAGAGCTCGACAGGGCCCGACAGAGCCCGACAGGGCCCGAAAGAGCCCGACAGTGCCCGATAGAGCCCGACAGGGCCCAGTAGAGCCTGACAGAGCCCGACAGAGCCCGACAGAGTCCGACAGGGCCCGACAGAGCCCGACAGGGCCCGACAGAGACCGACAGAGCCCAGTAGAGCCCGACAGAGCCCGACAGAGCCCGACAGAGCCCGACAGGGCCCGACAGTGCCCAGTAGAGCCCGACAGAGCCCGACAGGGCCCGACAGAGCCCGACAGAGCCCGACAGAGCCCGACAGGGCCCGACAGAGCCCGACAGAGCCCAGTAGAGCCCGACAGAGCCCGACAGAGCCCGACAGATCCCGACAGAGCCCGACAGAGCCCAGTAGAGCCCGACAGAGCCCGACAGAGCCCGACAGAGCCCGACAGGGCCCGACAGGGCCCAACAGAGCCCGACAGAGCCCGACAGGGCCCGACAGAGCCCGACAGGGCCCAGTAGAGCCCGACAGAGCCCGACAGAGCCCGACAGAGCCCGACAGGGCCCGACAGAGCCCGACAGAGCCCGACAGAGCCCAGTAGAGCTCGACAGAGCCCGACAGAGCCCGACAGGGCCCGACAGGGCCCGACAGGGCCCAGTAGAGCCCGACAGAGCCCGACAGGGCCCGACAGGGCCCGACAGAGCCCGACAGAGCCCGACAGAGCCCGACAGAGCCCGACAGGGCCCAGTAGAGCCCGACAGAGCCCGACAGAGCCCGACAGAGCCCGACAGGGCCCGACAGAGCCCGACAGAGCCCAGTAGAGCTCGACAGAGCCCGACAGAGCCCGACAGGGCCCGACAGGGCCCGACAGGGCTCGACAGGGCCCAGTAGAGCCCGACAGAGCCCGACAGAGCCCGACAGAGCCCCACAGAGCCCGACAGGGCCCAGTTTAGCCCAGTAGAGCCCGACAGAGCCCGACAGAGCCCGACAGAGCCCGCAAGGGCCTGACAGGGCCCGACAGAGCCCGACAGAGCCCAGTAGAGCCCGACAGGGCCCGACAGAGCCCGACAGAGCCCGACAGGGCCCGACAGAGCCCGACAGAGCCCGACAGGGCCCGACAGGGCCCGACAAGGCCCAGTAGAGCCCGACAGAGCCCGACAGGGCCCGACAGGGCCCGACAGGGCCCAGTAGAACCCGACAGAGCCCGACAGAGCCCGACAGAGCCCGACAGAGCCCAGTAGAGCCCGACAGAGCCCGACAGAGCCCGACAGGGCCCGACAGGGCCCAGTAGAGCCCGACAGAGCCCGACAGAGCCCGACAGAGCCCGACAGGGCCCGACAGGGCCCGACAGAGCCCGACAGAGCCCGACAGAGCCCGACAGAACCCGACAGAGATTGACAGAGCCCAGTAGAGCCCGACAGAGCCCGACAGAGCCCAGTAGAGCCCGACAGGGCCCGACAGGGCCCGACAGGGCCCAATAGAGCCCGACAGAGCCCGACAGGGCCCGACAGAGCCCGACAGAGCCCGACATAGCCCAGTAGAGCCCGACAGAGCCCGACAGATCCCGACAGGGCCCGACAGAGCCCGACAGAGGCCGACAGAGCCCGACAGGGCCCGACAGAGCCCGACAGAGCCCGACAGAGCCCGACAGGGCCCGACAGAGCCCAGTAGAGCCCGACAGAGCCCGACAGAGCCCGACAGAGCCCGACAGGGCCCGACAGAGCCCAGTAGAGCCCGACAGAGCCCGACAGAGCCCGACAGAGCCCGACAGGGCCCGACAGGGCCCGACAGAGCCCGACAGAGCCTGACAGGGCCCGACAGAGCCCGACAGGGCCCGACAGGGCCCAGTAGAACCCGACAGAGCCCGACAGAGCCCAGTAGAGCCCAGTAGAGCCCGACAGAGCCCGACAGAGCCTGACAGAGCCCGACAGAGCCCGACAGGGCCCAGTAGAGCCCGACAGAGCCCGACAGAGCCCGACAGAGCCCAACAGAGCCCGACAGGGCCCAGTAGAGCCCGACAGAGCCCGACAGAGCCCGACAGGGCCCGACAGAGCCCGACAGAGCCCGACAGAACCCGACAGAGCCCGACAGAGCCCAGTAGAGCCCGACAGAGCCCGACAGAGCCCGACAGGGCCCGACAGGGCCCGACAGGGCCCGACAGAGCCCGACAGAGCCTGACAGGGCCCGACAGAGCCCGACAGAGCCCGACAGAGCCCGACAGAGCCCGACAGAGCCCGACAGGGCCCGACCGAGCCCGACAGAGCACAGTAGAGCCCGACAGAGCCCGACAGAGCCCGACAGAGCCCGACAGAGCCCGACAGCGCCCAGTAGAGCCCAGTAGAACCCGACAGAGCCCAGTAGAGCCCGACAGAGCCCGACAGAGCCCGACAGAGCCCGACAGGGCCCGACAGAGCCCGACAGGGCCCGACAGAACCCGACAGAGCCCGACAGAGCCCAGTAGAGCCTGACAGAGCCCGACAGAGCCCGACAGAGCTCGACAGGGCCCGACAGGGCCCGACAGAGCCCGACAGAGCCCGACAGAGCCCGACAGGGCCCGACAGAGCCCGACAGAGCCCGACATAGCCCAGTAGAGCCCGACAGAGCCCGACAGATCCCGACAGGGCCCGACAGAGCCCGACAGAGGCCGACAGAGCCCGACAGGGCCCGACAGAGCCCGACAGAGCCCGACAGAGCCCGACAGGGCCCGACAGAGCCCAGTAGAGCCCGACAGAGCCCGACAGAGCCCGACAGAGCCCGACAGGGCCCGACAGAGCCCAGTAGAGCCCGACAGAGCCCGACAGAGCCCGACAGAGCCCGACAGGGCCCGACAGGGCCCGACAGAGCCCGACAGAGCCTGACAGGGCCCGACAGAGCCCGACAGAGCCCGACAGAGCCCAGTAGAGCCCGACAGAGCCCGACAGATTCCGACAGGGCCCGACAGAGCCCGACAGAGCCCGACAGAGCCCAACAGGGCCCGACAGAGCCCGACAGAGCCCGACAGGGCCCGACAGAGCCCGACAGGGCCCAACAGAGCCCGACAGGGCCCGACAGGGCCCGACAGGGCCCAGTAGAACCCGACAGAGCCCGACAGAGCCCAGTAGAGCCCAGTAGAGCCCGACAGAGCCCGACAGAGCCTGACAGAGCCCGACAGAGCCCGACAGGGCCCAGTAGAGCCCGACAGAGCCCGACAGAGCCCGACAGAGCCCAACAGAGCCCGACAGGGCCCAGTAGAGCCCGACAGAGCCCGACAGAGCCCGACAGGGCCCGACAGAGCCCGACAGAGCCCGACAGAACCCGACAGAGCCCGACAGAGCCCAGTAGAGCCCGACAGAGCCCGACAGAGCCCGACAGGGCCCGACAGGGCCCGACAGAGCCCGACAGAGCCTGACAGGGCCCGACAGAGCCCGACAGAGCCCGACAGAGCCCGACAGAGCCCGACAGAGCCCGACAGGGCCCGACCGAGCCCGACAGAGCACAGTAGAGCCCGACAGAGCCCGACAGAGCCCGACAGAGCCCGACAGAGCCCGACAGCGCCCAGTAGAGCCCAGTAGAACCCGACAGAGCCCAGTAGAGCCCGACAGAGCCCGACAGAGCCCGACAGAGCCCGACAGGGCCCGACAGAGCCCGACAGGGCCCGACAGAACCCGACAGAGCCCGACAGAGCCCAGTAGAGCCTGACAGAGCCCGACAGAGCCCGACAGAGCTCGACAGGGCCCGACAGGGCCCGACAGAGCCCGACAGAGCCCGACAGAGCCCGACAGGGCCCGACAGAACCCGACAGGGCCCGACAGAACCCGACAGAGCCCGACAGAGCCCAGTAGAGCCTGACAGAGCCCGACAGAGCCCGACAGAGCTCGACAGGGCCCGACAGGGCCCGACAGGGCCCGACAGAGCCCAGTAGAGCCCGACAGAGCCCGACAGAGCCCGACAGAGCCCGACAGGGCCCAGTAGAGCCCGACAGAGCCCGACAGAGCCCGACAGAGCCCGACAGGGCCCGACAGAGCCCGACAGAGCCCGACAGGGCCCAGTAGAGCCTCACAGAGCCCGACAGAGCTCGACAGGGCCCGACAGAGCCCGACAGGGCCCGAAAGAGCCCGACAGTGCCCGATAGAGCCCGACAGGGCCCAGTAGAGCCTGACAGAGCCCGACAGAGCCCGACAGAGTCCGACAGGGCCCGACAGAGCCCGACAGGGCCCGACAGAGACCGACAGAGCCCGACAGAGCCCGACAGAGCCCGACAGAGCCCGACAGGGCCCGACAGTGCCCAGTAGAGCCCGACAGAGCCCGACAGGGCCCGACAGAGCCCGACAGAGCCCGACAGAGCCCGACAGGGCCCGACAGAGCCCGACAGAGCCCAGTAGAGCCCGACAGAGCCCGACAGAGCCCGACAGAGCCCGACAGAGCCCGACAGAGCCCAGTAGAGCCCGACAGAGCCCGACAGAGCCCGACAGAGCCCGACAGGGCCCGACAGGGCCCAACAGAGCCCGACAGAGCCCGACAGGGCCCGACAGAGCCCGACAGGGCCCGACAGGGAACAGTAGAGCCCAGTAGAGTCCGACAGAGCCCGACAGAGCCCGACAGAGCCCGACAGGGCCCAGTAGAGCCCGACAGAGCCCGACAGGGCCCGACAGGGCCCGACAGGGCCCAGTAGAGCCCGACAGAGCCCGACAGAGCCCGACAGGGCCCGACAGAGCCCGACAGAGCCCGACAGGGCCCGACAGAGCCCGACAGAGCCCGACAGGGCCCGACAGAGCCCGACAGAGCCCGACAGGGCCCGACAGAGCCCGACAGAGCCCGACAGAGCCCGACAGGGCCCAGTAGAGCCCGACAGAGCCCGACAGAGCCGGACAGGGCCCGACAGAGCCCGACAGAGCCCGACAGAGCCCGACAGGGCCCGACAGAGCCCGACAAAGCCCGACAGGGCCCGACAGGGCCCGACAGAGCCCGACAGGGCCCGACAGGGCCCGACAGAGCCCGACAGAGCCGGACAGGGCCCGACAGAGCCCGACAGAGCCCGACAGAGCCCGACAGGGCCCAGTAGAGCCCGACAGAGCCCGACAGAGCCCGACAGAGCCCGACAGAGCCCGACAGGGCCCGACAGAGCCCGACAGAGCCCAGTAGAGCTCGACAGAGCCCGACAGAGCCCGACAGGGCCCGACAGGGCCCGACAGGGCTCGACAGGGCCCAGTAGAGCCCGACAGAGCCCAACAGAGCCCGACAGAGCCCCACAGAGCCCGACAGGGCCCAGTTTAGCCCAGTAGAGCCCGACAGAGCCCGACAGAGCCCGACAGAGCCCGCAAGGGCCCGACAGGGCCCGACAGAGCCCGACAGAGCCCAGTAGAGCCCGACAGGGCCCGACAGAGCCCGACAGAGCCCGACAGGGCCCGACAGGGCCCGACAAGGCCCAGTAGAGCCCGACAGAGCCCGACAGGGCCCGACAGGGCCCGACAGGGCCCAGTAGAACCCGACAGAGCCCGACAGAGCCCGAGAGAGCCCGACAGAGCCCAGTAGAGCCCGACAGAGCCCGACAGAGCCCGACAGGGCCCGACAGGGCCCAGTAGAGCCCGACAGAGCCCGACAGAGCCCGACAGAGCCCGACAGGGCCCGACAGGGCCCGACAGAGCCCGACAGAGCTCGACAGAGCCCAGTAGAGCCCAGTAGAGCCCGACAGAGCCCGACAGAGCCCGACAGAACCCGACAGAGATTGACAGAGCCCAGTAGAGCCCGACAGAGCCCGACAGAGCCCAGTAGAGCCCGACAGGGCCCGACAGGGCCCGACAGGGCCCAATAGAGCCCGACAGAGCCCGACAGGGCCCGACAGAGCCCGACAGAGCCCGACATAGCCCAGTAGAGCCCGACAGAGCCCGACAGATCCCGACAGGGCCCGACAGAGCCCGACAGAGGCCGACAGAGACCGACAGGGCCCGACAGAGCCCGACAGAGCCCGACAGAGCCCGACAGGGCCCGACAGATCCCAGTAGAGCCCGACAGAGCCCGACAGAACCCGACAGAACCCGACAGAGCCCGACAGAGCCCAGTAGAGCCCGACAGAGCCCGACAGAGCCCGACAGAGCCCGACAGGGCCCGACAGGGCCCAGTAGAGCCCGACAGAGCCCGACAGATTCCGACAGGGCCCGACAGAGCCCGACAGAGCCCGACAGAGCCCAACAGGGCCCGACAGAGCCCGACAGAGCCCGACAGGGCCCGACAGAGCCCGACAGGGCCCAACAGAGCCCGACAGGGCCCGACAGAGCCCAGTAGAGCCCAGTAGAGCCCGACAGGGCCCGACAGAGCCCGACAGGGCCCAGTAGAACCCGACAGAGCCCGACAGAGCCCAGTAGAGCCCAGTAGAGCCCGACAGGGCCCGACAGAGCCCGACAGGGCCCAGTAGAGCCCGACAGAGCCCGACAGAGCCCGACAGAGCCCAACAGAGCCCGACAGGGCCCAGTAGAGCCCGACAGAGCCCGACAGAGCCCGACAGGGCCCGACAGAGCCCGACAGAGCCCGACAGAACCCGACAGAGCCCGACAGAGCCCAGTAGAGCCCGACAGAGCCCGACAGAGCCCGACAGGGCCCGACAGGGCCCGACAGAGCCCGACAGAGCCTGACAGGGCCCGACAGGGCCCGACAGAGCCCGAGAGAGCACAGTAGAGCCCGACAGAGCCCGACAGAGCCCGACAGAGCCCGACAGAGCCCGACAGGGCCCGACCGAGCCCGACAGAGCACAGTAGAGCCCGACAGAGCCCGACAGAGCCCGACAGAGCCCGACAGCGCCCAGTAGAGCCCAGTAGAACCCGACAGAGCCCAGTAGAGCCCGACAGAGCCCGACAGAGCCCGACAGAGCCCGACAGGGCCCGACAGAGCCCGACAGGGCCCGACAGAACCCGACAGAGCCCGACAGAGCCCAGTAGAGCCTGACAGAGCCCGACAGAGCCCGACAGAGCTCAACAGGGCCCGACAGGGCCCGACAGAGCCCGACAGAGCCCGACAGGGCCCGACAGGGCCCGACAGAGCCCAGTAGAGCCCGACAGAGCCCGACAGAGCCCGACAGAGCCCGACAGGGCCCAGTAGAGCCCGACAGAGCCCGACAGAGCCCGACAGAGCCCGACAGGGCCCGACAGAGCCCGACAGAGCCCGACAGGGCCCAGTAGAGCCTCACAGAGCCCGACAGAGCTCGACAGGGCCCGACAGAGCCCGACAGGGCCCGAAAGAGCCCGACAGTGCCCGATAGAGCCCGACAGGGCCCAGTAGAGCCCGACAGAGCCCGACAGAGCCCGACAGAGCCCGACAGGGCCCGACAGTGCCCAGTAGAGCCCGACAGAGCCCGACAGGGCCCGACAGAGCCCGACAGAGCCCGACAGAGCCCGACAGGGCCCGACAGAGCCCGACAGAGCCCAGTAGAGCCCGACAGAGCCCGACAGAGCCCGACAGATCCCGACAGAGCCCGACAGAGCCCAGTAGAGCCCGACAGAGCCCGACAGAGCCCGACAGAGCCCGACAGGGCCCGACAGGGCCCAACAGAGCCCGACAGAGCCCGACAGGGCCCGACAGAGCCCGACAGGGCCCGACAGGGAACAGTAGAGCCCAGTAGAGCCCGACAGAGCCCGACAGAGCCCGACAGAGCCCGACAGGGCCCAGTAGAGCCCGACAGAGCCCGACAGAGCCCGACAGAGCCCGACAGGGCCCGACAGAGCCCGACAGAGCCCAGTAGAGCTCGACAGAGCCCGACAGAGCCCGACAGGGCCCGACAGGGCCCGACAGGGCTCGACAGGGCCCAGTAGAGCCCGACAGAGCCCGACAGAGCCCGACAGAGCCCCACAGAGCCCGACAGGGACCAGTTTAGCCCAGTAGAGCCCGACAGAGCCCGACAGAGCCCGACAGAGCCCGCAAGGGCCTGACAGGGCCCGACAGAGCCCGACAGAGCCCAGTAGAGCCCGACAGGGCCCGACAGAGCCCGACAGAGCCCGACAGGGCCCGACAGAGCCCGACAGAGCCCGACAGGGCCCGACAGGGCCCGACAAGGCCCAGTAGAGCCCGACAGAGCCCGACAGGGCCCGACAGGGCCCGACAGGGCCCAGTAGAACCCGACAGAGCCCGACAGAGCCCGACAGAGCCCGACAGAGCCCAGTAGAGCCCGACAGAGCCCGACAGAGCCCGACAGGGCCCGACAGGGCCCAGTAGAGCCCGACAGAGCCCGACAGAGCCCGACAGAGCCCGACAGGGCCCGACAGGGCCTGACAGAGCCCGACAGAGCTCGACAGAGCCCAGTAGAGCCCAGTAGAGCCCGACAGAGCCCGACAGAGCCCGACAGAACCCGACAGAGATTGACAGAGCCCAGTAGAGCCCGACAGAGCCCGACAGAGCCCAGTAGAGCCCGACAGGGCCCGACAGGGCCCGACAGGGCCCAATAGAGCCCGACAGAGCCCGACAGGGCCCGACAGAGCCCGACAGAGCCCGACATAGCCCAGTAGAGCCCGACAGAGCCCGACAGATCCCGACAGGGCCCGACAGAGCCCGACAGAGGCCGACAGAGCCCGACAGGGCCCGACAGAGCCCGACAGAGCCCGACAGAGCCCGACAGGGCCCGACAGAGCCCAGTAGAGCCCGACAGAGCCCGACAGAGCCCGACAGAGCCCGACAGGGCCCGACAGAGCCCAGTAGAGCCCGACAGAGCCCGACAGAGCCCGACAGAGCCCGACAGGGCCCGACAGGGCCCGACAGAGCCCGACAGAGCCCGACAGAGCCCGACAGGGCCCGACAGGGCCCGACAGAGCCCGACAGAGCCCGACAGAGCCCGACAGGGCCCGACAGGGCCCGACAGAGCCCGACAGAGCCCGACAGAGCCCGACAGGGCCCGACAGGGCCCGACAGAGCCCGACAGAGCCTGACAGGGCCCGACAGAGCCCGACAGAGCCCGACAGAGCCCAGTAGAGCCCGACAGAGCCCGACAGATTCCGACAGGGCCCGACAGAGCCCGACAGAGCCCGACAGGGCCCGACAGAGCCCGACAGGGCCCAACAGAGCCCGACAGGGCCCGACAGGGCCCGACAGGGCCCAGTAGAACCCGACAGAGCCCGACAGAGCCCAGTAGAGCCCAGTAGAGCCCAACAGAGCCCGACAGAGCCTGACAGAGCCCGACAGAGCCCGACAGGGCCCAGTAGAGCCCGACAGAGCCCGACAGAGCCCGACAGAGCCCAACAGAGCCCGACAGGGCCCAGTAGAGCCCGACAGAGCCCGACAGAGCCCGACAGGGCCCGACAGAGCCCGACAGAGCCCGACAGAACCCGACAGAGCCCGACAGAGCCCAGTAGAGCCCGACAGAGCCCGACAGAGCCCGACAGGGCCCGACAGGGCCCGACAGAGCCCGACAGAGCCTGACAGGGCCCGACAGGGCCCGACAGAGCCCGAGAGAGCACAGTAGAGCCCGACAGAGCCCGACAGAGCCCGACAGAGCCCGACAGAGCCCGACAGGGCCCGACCGAGCCCGACAGAGCACAGTAGAGCCCGACAGAGCCCGACAGAGCCCGACAGAGCCCGACAGCGCCCAGTAGAGCCCAGTAGAACCCGACAGAGCCCAGTAGAGCCCGACAGAGCCCGACAGAGCCCGACAGAGCCCGACAGGGCCCGACAGAGCCCGACAGGGCCCGACAGAACCCGACAGAGCCCGACAGAGCCCAGTAGAGCCTGACAGAGCCCGACAGAGCCCGACAGAGCTCGACAGAGCCCGACAGAGCCCAGTAGAGCCCGACAGAGCCCGACAGAGCCCGACAGAGCCCGACAGGGCCCAGTAGAGCCCGACAGAGCCCGACAGAGCCCGACAGAGCCCGACAGGGCCCGACAGAGCCCGACAGAGCCCGACAGGGCCCAGTAGAGCCTCACAGAGCCCGACAGAGCTCGACAGGGCCCGACAGAGCCCGACAGGGCCCGAAAGAGCCCGACAGTGCCCGATAGAGCCCGACAGGGCCCAGTAGAGCCTGACAGAGACCGACAGAGCCCGACAGAGCCCGACAGGGCCCGACAGAGCCCGACAGAGCCCAGTAGAGCTCGACAGAGCCCGACAGAGCCCGACAGGGCCCGACAGGGCCCGACAGGGCTCGACAGGGCCCAGTAGAGCCCGACAGAGCCCGACAGAGCCCGACAGAGCCCCACAGAGCCCGACAGGGACCAGTTTAGCCCAGTAGAGCCCGACAGAGCCCGACAGAGCCCGACAGAGCCCGCAAGGGCCTGACAGGGCCCGACAGAGCCCGACAGAGCCCAGTAGAGCCCGACAGGGCCCGACAGAGCCCGACAGAGCCCGACAGGGCCCGACAGAGCCCGACAGAGCCCGACAGGGCCCGACAGGGCCCGACAAGGCCCAGTAGAGCCCGACAGAGCCCGACAGGGCCCGACAGGGCCCGACAGGGCCCAGTAGAACCCGACAGAGCCCGACAGAGCCCGACAGAGCCTGACAGAGCCCAGTAGAGCCCGACAGAGCCCGACAGAGCCCGACAGGGCCCGACAGGGCCCAGTAGAGCCCGACAGAGCCCGACAGAGCCCGACAGAGCCCGACAGGGCCCGACAGGGCCCGACAGAGCCCGACAGAGCTCGACAGAGCCCAGTAGAGCCCAGTAGAGCCCGACAGAGCCCGACAGAGCCCGACAAAACCCGACAGAGATTGACAGAGCCCAGTAGAGCCCGACAGAGCCCGACAGAGCCCAGTAGAGCCCGACAGGGCCCGACAGGGCCCGTCAGGGCCCAATAGAGCCCGACAGAGCCCGACAGGGCCCGACAGAGCCCGACAGAGCCCGACATAGCCCAGTAGAGCCCGACAGAGCCCGACAGATCCCGACAGGGCCCGACAGAGCCCGACAGAGGCCGACAGAGCCCGACAGGGCCCGACAGAGCCCGACAGAGCCCGACAGAGCCCGACAGGGCCCGACAGAGCCCAGTAGAGCCCGACAGAGCCCGACAGAGCCCGACAGAGCCCGACAGGGCCCGACAGAGCCCAGTAGAGCCCGACAGAGCCCGACAGAGCCCGACAGAGCCCGACAGGGCCCGACAGGGCCCGACAGAGCCCGACAGAGCCTGACAGGGCCCGACAGAGCCCGACAGAGCCCGACAGAGCCCAGTAGAGCCCGACAGAGCCCGACAGATTCCGACAGGGCCCGACAGAGCCCGACAGAGCCCGACAGGGCCCGACAGAGCCCGACAGGGCCGAACAGAGCCCGACAGGGCCCGACAGGGCCCGACAGGGCCCAGTAGAACCCGACAGAGCCCGACAGAGCCCAGTAGAGCCCAGTAGAGCCCGACAGAGCCCGACAGAGCCTGACAGAGCCCGACAGAGCCCGACAGGGCCCAGTAGAGCCCGACAGAGCCCAACAGAGCCCGACAGAGCCCAACAGAGCCCGACAGGGCCCAGTAGAGCCCGACAGAGCCCGACAGAGCCCGACAGGGCCCGACAGAGCCCGACAGAGCCCGACAGAACCCGACAGAGCCCGACAGAGCCCAGTAGAGCCCGACAGAGCCCGACAGAGCCCGACAGGGCCCGACAGGGCCCGACAGAGCCCGACAGAGCCTGACAGGGCCCGACAGGGCCCGACAGAGCCCGAGAGAGCACAGTAGAGCCCGACAGAGCCCGACAGAGCCCGACAGAGCCCGACAGAGCCCGACAGGGCCCGACCGAGCCCGACAGAGCACAGTAGAGCCCGACAGAGCCCGACAGAGCCCGACAGAGCCCGACAGCGCCCAGTAGAGCCCAGTAGAACCCGACAGAGCCCAGTAGAGCCCGACAGAGCCCGACAGAGCCCGACAGAGCCCGACAGAGCCCGACAGAGCCCGACAGGGCCCGACAGAGCCCGACAGGGCCCGACAGAACCCGACAGAGCCCGACAGAGCCCAGTAGAGCCCGACAGAGCCCGACAGAGCCCGACAGAGCCCGACAGGGCCCGACAGAACCCGACAGGGCCCGACAGAACCCGACAGAGCCCGACAGAGCCCAGTAGAGCCTGACAGAGCCCGACAGAGCCCGACAGAGCTCGACAGGGCCCGACAGGGCCCGACAGGGCCCGACAGAGCCCAGTAGAGCCCGACAGAGCCCGACAGAGCCCGACAGAGCCCGACAGGGCCCAGTAGAGCCCGACAGAGCCCGACAGAGCCCGACAGAGCCCGACAGGGCCCGACAGAGCCCGACAGAGCCCGACAGGGCCCAGTAGAGCCTCACAGAGCCCGACAGAGCTCGACAGGGCCCGACAGAGCCCGACAGGGCCCGAAAGAGCCCGACAGTGCCCGATAGAGCCCGACAGGGCCCAGTAGAGCCTGACAGAGACCGACAGAGCCCGACAGAGTCCGACAGGGCCCGACAGAGCCCGACAGGGCCCGACAGAGACCGACAGAGCCCAGTAGAGCCCGACAGAGCCCGACAGAGCCCGACAGAGCCCGACAGGGCCCGACAGTGCCCAGTAGAGCCCGACAGAGCCCGACAGGGCCCGACAGAGCCCGACAGAGCCCGACAGAGCCCGACAGGGCCCGACAGAGCCCGACAGAGCCCAGTAGAGCCCGACAGAGCCCGACAGAGCCCGACAGATCCCGACAGAGCCCGACAGAGCCCAGTAGAGCCCGACAGAGCCCGACAGAGCCCGACAGAGCCCGACAGGGCCCGACAGGGCCCAACAGAGCCCGACAGAGCCCGACAGGGCCCGACAGAGCCCGACAGGGCCCGACAGGGAACAGTAGAGCCCAGTAGAGCCCGACAGAGCCCGACAGAGCCCGACAGAGCCCGACAGGGCCCAGTAGAGCCCGACAGAGCCCGACAGGGCCCGACAGGGCCCGACAGGGCCCAGTAGAGCCCGACAGAGCCCGACAGAGCCCGACAGAGCCCGACAGGGCCCGACAGAGCCCGACAGAGCCCGACAGGGCCCGACAGAGCCCGACAGAGCCCGACAGAGCCCAGTAGAGCCCGACAGAGCACGACAGAGCCGGACAGGGCCCGACAGAGCCCGACAGAGCCCGACAGAGCCCGACAGAGCCCGACAGGGCCCGACAGAGCCCGACAGAGCCCGACAAAGCCCGACAGGGCCCGACAGGGCCCGACAGAGCCCGACAGGGCCCGACAGGGCCCGACAGAGCCCGACAGAGCCCGACAGGGCCCGACAGGGCCCGACAAGGCCCAGTAGAGCCCGACAGAGCCCGACAGGGCCCGACAGGGCCCAGTAGAGCCCGACAGAGCACGACAGAGCCCGACAGAGCCCGACAGGGCCCGACAGGGCCCGACAGAGCCCGACAGAGCTCGACAGAGCCCAGTAGAGCCCAGTAGAGCCCGACAGAGCCCGACAGAGCCCGACAGAACCCGACAGTGATTGACAGAGCCCAGTAGAGCCCGACAGAGCCCGACAGAGCCCAGTAGAGCCCGACAGAGCCCGACAGAGCCCAGTAGAGCCCGACAGGGCCCGACAGGGCCCGTCAGGGCCCAATAGAGCCCGACAGAGCCCGACAGGGCCCGACAGAGCCCGACAGAGCCCGACATAGCCCAGTAGAGCCCGACAGAGCCCGACAGATCCCGACAGGGCCCGACAGAGCCCGACAGAGGCCGACAGAGCCCGACAGGGCCCGACAGAGCCCGACAGAGCCCGACAGAGCCCGACAGGGCCCGACAGAGCCCAGTAGAGCCCGACAGAGCCCGACAGAGCCCGACAGAGCCCGACAGGGCCCGACAGAGCCCAGTAGAGCCCGACAGAGCCCGACAGAGCCCGACAGAGCCCGACAGGGCCCGACAGGGCCCGACAGAGCCCGACAGAGCCTGACAGGGCCCGACAGAGCCCGACAGAGCCCGACAGAGCCCAGTAGAGCCCGACAGAGCCCGACAGATTCCGACAGGGCCCGACAGAGCCCGACAGAGCCCGACAGGGCCCGACAGAGCCCGACAGGGCCGAACAGAGCCCGACAGGGCCCGACAGGGCCCGACAGGGCCCAGTAGAACCCGACAGAGCCCGACAGAGCCCAGTAGAGCCCAGTAGAGCCCGACAGAGCCCGACAGAGCCTGACAGAGCCCGACAGAGCCCGACAGGGCCCAGTAGAGCCCGACAGAGCCCAACAGAGCCCGACAGAGCCCAACAGAGCCCGACAGGGCCCAGTAGAGCCCGACAGAGCCCGACAGAGCCCGACAGGGCCCGACAGAGCCCGACAGAGCCCGACAGAACCCGACAGAGCCCGACAGAGCCCAGTAGAGCCCGACAGAGCCCGACAGAGCCCGACAGGGCCCGACAGGGCCCGACAGAGCCCGACAGAGCCTGACAGGGCCCGACAGGGCCCGACAGAGCCCGAGAGAGCACAGTAGAGCCCGACAGAGCCCGACAGAGCCCGACAGAGCCCGACAGAGCCCGACAGGGCCCGACCGAGCCCGACAGAGCACAGTAGAGCCCGACAGAGCCCGACAGAGCCCGACAGAGCCCGACAGCGCCCAGTAGAGCCCAGTAGAACCCGACAGAGCCCAGTAGAGCCCGACAGAGCCCGACAGAGCCCGACAGAGCCCGACAGAGCCCGACAGAGCCCGACAGGGCCCGACAGAGCCCGACAGGGCCCGACAGAACCCGACAGAGCCCGACAGAGCCCAGTAGAGCCCGACAGAGCCCGACAGAGCCCGACAGAGCCCGACAGGGCCCGACAGAACCCGACAGGGCCCGACAGAACCCGACAGAGCCCGACAGAGCCCAGTAGAGCCTGACAGAGCCCGACAGAGCCCGACAGAGCTCGACAGGGCCCGACAGGGCCCGACAGGGCCCGACAGAGCCCAGTAGAGCCCGACAGAGCCCGACAGAGCCCGACAGAGCCCGACAGGGCCCAGTAGAGCCCGACAGAGCCCGACAGAGCCCGACAGAGCCCGACAGGGCCCGACAGAGCCCGACAGAGCCCGACAGGGCCCAGTAGAGCCTCACAGAGCCCGACAGAGCTCGACAGGGCCCGACAGAGCCCGACAGGGCCCGAAAGAGCCCGACAGTGCCCGATAGAGCCCGACAGGGCCCAGTAGAGCCTGACAGAGACCGACAGAGCCCGACAGAGTCCGACAGGGCCCGACAGAGCCCGACAGGGCCCGACAGAGACCGACAGAGCCCAGTAGAGCCCGACAGAGCCCGACAGAGCCCGACAGAGCCCGACAGAGCCCGACAGTGCCCAGTAGAGCCCGACAGAGCCCGACAGGGCCCGACAGAGCCCGACAGAGCCCGACAGGGCCCGACAGAGCCCAGTAGAGCCCGACAGAGCCCGACAGAGCCCGACAGATCCCGACAGAGCCCGACAGAGCCCAGTAGAGCCCGACAGAGCCCGACAGAGCCCGACAGAGCCCGACAGGGCCCGACAGGGCCCAACAGAGCCCGACAGAGCCCGACAGGGCCCGACAGAGCCCGACAGGGCCCGACAGGGAACAGTAGAGCCCAGTAGAGCCCGACAGAGCCCGACAGAGCCCGACAGAGCCCGACAGGGCCCAGTAGAGCCCGACAGAGCCCGACAGGGCCCGACAGGGCCCGACAGGGCCCAGTAGAGCCCGACAGAGCCCGACAGAGCCCAACAGAGCCCGACAGGGCCCGACAGAGCCCGACAGAGCCCGACAGGGCCCGACAGAGCCCGACAGAGCCCGACAGAGCCCAGTAGAGCCCGACAGAGCACGACAGAGCCGGACGTGGCCCGACAGAGCCCGACAGAGCCCGACAGAGCCCGACAGAGCCCGACAGGGCCCGACAGAGCCCGACAGAGCCCGACAAAGCCCGACAGGGCCCGACAGGGCCCGACAGAGCCCGACAGGGCCCGACAGGGCCCGACAGAGCCCGACAGAGCCCGACAGGGCCCGACAGGGCCCGACAAGGCCCAGTAGAGCCCGACAGAGCCCGACAGGGCCCGACAGGGCCCGACAGGGCCCAGTAGAACCCGACAGAGCCCGACAGAGCCCGACAGAGCCCGACAGAGCCCAGTAGAGCCCGACAGAGCCCGACAGAGCCCGACAGGGCCCGACAGGGCCCAGTAGAGCCCGACAGAGCCCGACAGAGCCCGACAGAGCCCGACAGGGCCCGACAGGGCCCGACAGAGCCCGACAGAGCTCGACAGAGCCCAGTAGAGCCCAGTAGAGCCCGACAGAGCCCGACAGAGGCGACAGAACCCGACAGTGATTGACAGAGCCCAGTAGAGCCCGACAGAGCCCGACAGAGCCCAGTAGAGCCCGACAGGGCCCGACAGGGCCCGACAGGGCCCAATAGAGCCCGACAGAGCCCGACAGGGCCCGACAGAGCCCGACAGAGCCCGACATAGCCCAGTAGAGCCCGACAGAGCCCGACAGATCCCGACAGGGCCCGACAGAGCCCGACAGAGGCCGACAGAGCCCGACAGAGCCCGACAGGGCCCGACAGAACCCGACAGAGCCCGACAGAGCCCAGTAGAGCCTGACAGAGCCCGACAGAGCCCGACAGAGCTCAACAGGGCCCGACAGGGCCCGACAGAGCCCGACAGAGCCCGACAGGGCCCGACAGGGCCCGACAGAGCCCAGTAGAGCCCGACAGAGCCCGACAGAGCCCGACAGAGCCCGACAGGGCCCAGTAGAGCCCGACAGAGCCCGACAGAGCCCGACAGAGCCCGACAGGGCCCGACAGAGCCCGACAGAGCCCGACAGGGCCCAGTAGAGCCTCACAGAGCCCGACAGAGCTCGACAGGGCCCGACAGAGCCCGACAGGGCCCGAAAGAGCCCGACAGTGCCCGATAGAGCCCGACAGGGCCCAGTAGAGCCTGACAGAGCCCGACAGAGCCCGACAAAGTCCGACAGGGCCCGACAGAGCCCGACAGGGCCCGACAGAGACCGACAGAGCCCAGTAGAGCCCGACAGAGCCCGACAGAGCCCGACAGAGCCCGACAGGGCCCGACAGTGCCCAGTAGAGCCCGACAGAGCCCGACAGGGCCCGACAGAGCCCGACACAGCCCGACAGAGCCCGACAGGGCCCGACAGAGCCCGACAGAGCCCAGTAGAGCCCGACAGAGCCCGACAGAGCCCGACAGATCCCGACAGAGCCCGACAGAGCCCAGTAGAGCCCGACAGAGCCCGACAGAGCCCGACAGAGCCCGACAGGGCCCGACAGGGCCCAACAGAGCCCGACAGAGCCCGACAGGGCCCGACAGAGCCCGACAGGGCCCGACAGGGAACAGTAGAGCCCAGTAGAGCCCGACAGAGCCCGACAGAGCCCGACAGAGCCCGACAGGGCCCAGTAGAGCCCGACAGAGCCCGACAGGGCCCGACAGGGCCCGACAGGGCCCAGTAGAGCCCGACAGAGCCCGACAGAGCCCGACAGAGCCCGACAGGGCCCAGTAGAGCCCGACAGAGCCCGACAGAGCCCGACAGAGCCCGACAGGGCCCGACAGAGCCCGACAGAGCCCAGTAGAGCTCGACAGAGCCCGACAGAGCCCGACAGAGCCCCACAGAGCCCGACAGGGCCCAGTTTAGCCCAGTAGAGCCCGACAGAGCCCGACAGAGCCCGACAGAGCCCGCAAGGGCCTGACAGGGCCCGACAGAGCCCGACAGAGCCCAGTAGAGCCCGACAGGGCCCGACAGAGCCCGACAGAGCCCGACAGGGCCCGCAAGGGCCTGACAGGGCCCGACAGAGCCCGACAGAGCCCAGTAGAGCCCGACAGGGCCCGACAGGGCCCGACAGGGCCCAGTAGAACCCGACAGAGCCCGACAGAGCCCGACAGAGCCCGACAGAGCCCAGTAGAGCCCGACAGAGCCCTACAGAGCCCGACAGGGCCCGACAGGGCCCAGTAGAGCCCGACAGAGCCCGACAGAGCCCGACAGAGCCCGACAGGGCCCGACAGGGCCCGACAGAGCCCGACAGAGCTCGACAGAGCCCAGTAGAGCCCAGTAGAGCCCGACAGAGCCCGACAGAGCCCGACAGAACCCGACAGAGATTGACAGAGCCCAGTAGAGCCCGACAGAGCCCGACAGAGCCCAGTAGAGCCCGACAGGGCCCGACAGGGCCCGACAGGGCCCAATAGAGCCCGACAGAGCCCGACAGGGCCCGACAGAGCCCGACAGAGCCCGACATAGCCCAGTAGAGCCCGACAGAGCCCGACAGATCCCGACAGGGCCCGACAGAGCCCGACAGAGGCCGACAGAGCCCGACAGGGCCCGACAGAGCCCGACAGAGCCCGACAGAGCCCGACAGGGCCCGACAGAGCCCAGTAGAGCCCGACAGAGCCCGACAGAGCCCGACAGAGCCCGACAGGGCCCGACAGAGCCCAGTAGAGCCCGACAGAGCCCGACAGAGCCCGACAGAGCCCGACAGGGCCCGACAGGGCCCGACAGAGCCCGACAGAGCCTGACAGGGCCCGACAGAGCCCGACAGAGCCCGACAGAGCCCAGTAGAGCCCGACAGAGCCCGACAGATTCCGACAGGGCCCGACAGAGCCCGACAGAGCCCGACAGAGCCCAACAGGGCCCGACAGAGCCCGACAGAGCCCGACAGGGCCCGACAGAGCCCGACAGGGCCCAACAGAGCCCGACAGGGCCCGACAGGGCCCGACAGGGCCCAGTAGAACCCGACAGAGCCCGACAGAGCCCAGTAGAGCCCAGTAGAGCCCGACAGAGCCCGACAGAGCCTGACAGAGCCCGACAGAGCCCGACAGGGCCCAGTAGAGCCCGACAGAGCCCGACAGAGCCCGACAGAGCCCAACAGAGCCCGACAGGGCCCAGTAGAGCCCGACAGAGCCCGACAGAGCCCGACAGGGCCCGACAGAGCCCGACAGAGCCCGACAGAACCCGACAGAGCCCGACAGAGCCCAGTAGAGCCCGACAGAGCCCGACAGAGCCCGACAGGGCCCGACAGGGCCCGACAGAGCCCGACAGAGCCTGACAGGGCCCGACAGGGCCCGACAGAGCCCGAGAGAGCACAGTAGAGCCCGACAGAGCCCGACAGAGCCCGACAGAGCCCGACAGAGCCCGACAGGGCCCGACCGAGCCCGACAGAGCACAGTAGAGCCCGACAGAGCCCGACAGAGCCCGACAGAGCCCGACAGAGCCCGACAGCGCCCAGTAGAGCCCAGTAGAACCCGACAGAGCCCAGTAGAGCCCGACAGAGCCCGACAGAGCCCGACAGAGCCCGACAGGGCCCGACAGAGCCCGACAGGGCCCGACAGAACCCGACAGAGCCCGACAGAGCCCAGTAGAGCCTGACAGAGCCCGACAGAGCCCGACAGAGCTCGACAGGGCCCGACAGGGCCCGACAGAGCCCGACAGAGCCCGACAGAGCCCAGTAGAGCCCGACAGAGCCCGACAGAGTCCGACAGGGCCCGACAGAGCCCGACAGGGCCCGACAGAGACCGACAGAGCCCAGTAGAGCCCGACAGAGCCCGACAGAGCCCGACAGAGCCCGACAGGGCCCGACAGTGCCCAGTAGAGCCCAACAGAGCCCGACAGGGCCCGACAGAGCCCGACAGAGCCCGACAGAGCCCGACAGGGCCCGACAGAGCCCGACAGAGCCCAGTAGAGCCCGACAGAGCCCGACAGAGCCCGACAGATCCCGACAGAGCCCGACAGAGCCCAGTAGAGCCCGACAGAGCCCGACAGAGCCCGACAGAGCCCGACAGGGCCCGACAGGGCCCAACAGAGCCCGACAGAGCCCGACAGGGCCCGACAGAGCCCGACAGGGCCCGACAGGGAACAGTAGAGCCCAGTAGAGCCCGACAGAGCCCGACAGAGCCCGACAGAGCCCGACAGGGCCCAGTAGAGCCCGACAGAGCCCGACAGGGCCCGACAGGGCCCGACAGGGCCCAGTAGAGCCCGACAGAGCCCGACAGGGCCCGACAGAGCCCGACAGGGCCCAGTAGAGCCCGACAGAGCCCGACAGAGCCCGACAGAGCCCGACAGGGCCCGACAGAGCCCGACAGAGCCCAGTAGAGCTCGACAGAGCCCGACAGAGCCCGACAGGGCCCGACAGGGCCCGACAGGGCTCGACAGGGCCCAGTAGAGCCCGACAGAGCCCGACAGAGCCCGACAGAGCCCGCAAGGGCCTGACAGGGCCCGACAGAGCCCGACAGAGCCCAGTAGAGCCCGACAGGGCCCGACAGAGCCCGACAGAGCCCGACAGGGCCCGACAGAGCCCGACAGAGCCCGACAGGGCCCGACAGGGCCCGACAAGGCCCAGTAGAGCCCGACAGAGCCCGACAGGGCCCGACAGGGCCCGACAGGGCCCAGTAGAACCCGACAGAGCCCGACAGAGCCCGACAGAGCCCGACAGAGCCCAGTAGAGCCCGACAGAGCCCGACAGAGCCCGACAGGGCCCGACAGGGCCCAGTAGAGCCCGACAGAGCCCGACAGAGCCCGACAGAGCCCGACAGGGCCCGACAGGGCCCGACAGAGCCCGACAGAGCCCGACAGAGCCCGACAGAACCCGACAGAGATTGACAGAGCCCAGTAGAGCCCGACAGAGCCCGACAGAGCCCAGTAGAGCCCGACAGGGCCCGACAGGGCCCGACAGGGCCCAATAGAGCCCGACAGAGCCCGACAGGGCCCGACAGAGCCCGACAGAGCCCGACATAGCCCAGTAGAGCCCGACAGAGCCCGACAGATCCCGACAGGGCCCGACAGAGCCCGACAGAGGCCGACAGAGCCCGACAGGGCCCGACAGAGCCCGACAGAGCCCGACAGAGCCCGACAGGGCCCGACAGAGCCCAGTAGAGCCCGACAGAGCCCGACAGAGCCCGACAGAGCCCGACAGGGCCCGACAGAGCCCAGTAGAGCCCGACAGAGCCCGACAGAGCCCGACAGAGCCCGACAGGGCCCGACAGGGCCCGACAGAGCCCGACAGAGCCTGACAGGGCCCGACAGAGCCCGACAGAGCCCGACAGAGCCCAGTAGAGCCCGACAGAGCCCGACAGATTCCGACAGGGCCCGACAGAGCCCGACAGAGCCCGACAGAGCCCGACAGGGCCCGACAGAGCCCGACAGAGCCCGACAGGGCCCGACAGAGCCCGACAGGGCCCAACAGAGCCCGACAGGGCCCGACAGGGCCCGACAGGGCCCAGTAGAACCCGACAGAGCCCGACAGAGCCCAGTAGAGCCCAGTAGAGCCCGACAGAGCCCGACAGAGCCTGACAGAGCCCGACAGAGCCCGACAGGGCCCAGTAGAGCCCGACAGAGCCCGACAGAGCCCGACAGAGCCCAACAGAGCCCGACAGGGCCCAGTAGAGCCCGACAGAGCCCGACAGAGCCCGACAGGGCCCGACAGAGCCCGACAGAGCCCGACAGAACCCGACAGAGCCCGACAGAGCCCAGTAGAGCCCGACAGAGCCCGACAGAGCCCGACAGGGCCCGACAGGGCCCGACAGAGCCCGACAGAGCCTGACAGGGCCCGACAGAGCCCGACAGAGCCCGACAGAGCCCGACAGAGCCCGACAGGGCCCGACCGAGCCCGACAGAGCACAGTAGAGCCCGACAGAGCCCGACAGAGCCCGACAGAGCCCGACAGCGCCCAGTAGAGCCCAGTAGAACCCGACAGAGCCCAGTAGAGCCCGACAGAGCCCGACAGAGCCCGACAGAGCCCGACAGGGCCCGACAGAGCCCGACAGGGCCCGACAGGGCCCGACAGAACCCGACAGAGCCCGACAGAGCCCAGTAGAGCCTGACAGAGCCCGACAGAGCCCGACAGAGCTCGACAGGGCCCGACAGGGCCCGACAGAGCCCGACAGAGCCCGACAGAGCCCGACAGGGCCCGACAGAACCCGACAGGGCCCGACAGAACCCGACAGAGCCCGACAGAGCCCAGTAGAGCCTGACAGAGCCCGACAGAGCCCGACAGAGCTCGACAGGGCCCGACAGGGCCCGACAGGGCCCGACAGAGCCCAGTAGAGCCCGACAGAGCCCGACAGAGCCCGACAGAGCCCGACAGGGCCCAGTAGAGCCCGACAGAGCCCGACAGAGCCCGACAGAGCCCGACAGGGCCCGACAGAGCCCGACAGAGCCCGACAGGGCCCAGTAGAGCCTCACAGAGCCCGACAGAGCTCGACAGGGCCCGACAGAGCCCGACAGGGCCCGAAAGAGCCCGACAGTGCCCGATAGAGCCCGACAGGGCCCAGTAGAGCCTGACAGAGCCCGACAGAGCCCGACAGAGTCCGACAGGGCCCGACAGAGCCCGACAGGGCCCGACAGAGACCGACAGAGCCCGACAGAGCCCGACAGAGCCCGACAGAGCCCGACAGAGCCCGACAGGGCCCGACAGTGCCCAGTAGAGCCCGACAGAGCCCGACAGGGCCCGACAGAGCCCGACAGAGACCGACAGAGACCGACAGAGCCCGACAGAGCCCGACAGAGCCCGACAGAGCCCGACAGGGCCCGACAGTGCCCAGTAGAGCCCGACAGAGCCCGACAGGGCCCGACAGAGCCCGACAGAGCCCGACAGAGCCCGACAGGGCCCGACAGAGCCCGACAGAGCCCGACAGAGACCGACAGAGCCCGACAGAGCCCG